>NW_020291479.1:503204-722949 GCF_003184765.1 Aspergillus aculeatinus CBS 121060
GGGGGAGAGAGAGAAAGAGAGAGATAGTCTTAGTAGGAAAGGGGAGAAGCAGCTGGAAAGAATCCAGAACAGCTGATTCGAGGAAAATGGTTGGGAGAGAGAGAACAGTAACTGTGACCGAACGAATTCAAGGAAGGGCGGGTAAGGTAAAGGGTTAAAGAGAAGCACAGGTTCTCGTAGGGGAGGGATGGTCGGAGGAGAGGGAAAAGCGAGAGAGAGAGAGGGAAGAGGAGAAGAGAGCGAGAGCAGGTGACGTTGGTCGAGCGACGAAGCCCGAACACGCGAGGGCTGCAGGAACGCGGTAATAAAGCACCGGGAGGGAGAGGGAGAATAGTAAAGTAAGGAATACACGAGCACACGAGACAACTCTCTCTCTCTCTCTCTCTCTCTTCTCTTCTATTTTTCTCGGATAATGTAGTGGATTCCAAGTACGTACAGCCACGAACTAAGAAGCAATAGCAATTCACTCAAACACAGTGGTCAAGAAGGAAGGCAGCAAAGGGGAAACATTATAAGGAAAGACAGACCCACGATTGACTCCCAAAGGAGACAGAAGTGAGTAGCCCAGCTCTTAACTACTAAGTTCTTTAGCTACAGCTTGCCCCGATATCTGGAATGTCAAGCCCAGAAGAGCAGCGACCAGGCTTAGCCTGGAGGGTACTTTACTTCTCTAGCTTGGGATGGATAAATTGGGAGGGGAGGGGTGGGCGGGCAGCGGGACCTCCCCGGGGAGAGGAGGAGGAGGAGGACGAAGGGAGGGATTCTTGTAATTGTCACCAATTGTAACAGCAGTACTCCGTAATATTACCGATAAACGCCTGTCGAGCATGCAGCAGCAGCTGTGGCAGTGCGAATGGTGTGGTATGTGTATACACTATATAACTTACCTTAGTATCTTGAAGGTAAAAGTAAGAAGAGCACCTAGGATTTGCTCTTCATCAAGTTCCGGCATAATGATCCCCGACAGGACTAGCTCATAGGCAATCTGAATATACTATTAATATTAAACCTATACACTATATAGTTCCCTTGAGGTCTATTTACGACTAGGATAATACACTGTCCAGGGACTGATCAATACATACCTCTAGAGATTATGTCTTCAATCTCAAGTATTGTGTATGTATTTATATATGCACAGTAAAAGTACTGTACAGTATAAATACAGTATAAGTACAGCATGTATGGGTGGGGGGGGGGTGCTGTTATAGTACATAAGTTACATACCTTACCCGAAGAATTCTGATCCAAACAATCCCATGTTAGATGAGATTGGCACATTCCAAGTAGATACTGCATTTCTAAACTCATTAGAAGTGATTCTGAATAAGTTGTATGTATTGAATCGAATCGCCTATAACGTTCTTTCCCTTACTGCAGCTGGACGCAAGGTAACATACACTAAGTTCATACTTAGTATAACCCAGGTGACTATTGGAGAGAACGCCGCCTGAGCCCCATTGTTATGACCAGGCTTCACACCCAAGTGCTAGAATTTATGCATTGTTTTCCCAAAGAGCTGGTCAATATCACCTGAAAAGGTCGCTACAGATGGGTGAGGGTAGAGCGAAGCTTGTATCCCGCTTGGATACGTCCAGTCTTCCCCTCAATATACCTACCAAGCAACGAGGGTTATGATGACTACTCGCAGGTAACTTAGACTTGACTGGCGGACCTGGCGAGGAACCGCGAGGATTGGGCGAGAACAGCCACTGCTCCATGGGCAGATGACCTTGGGCCTTAAGTGTTTGGGTATAAGATCACATAAGGCGGAAATGATCTTGATGGATTTCGGGTCCACCATGTTTGAACCTTCTAGAGAGATCTTATAATGCAGGAATAATGGATCCTGAGCCAAAACATACTGTAGCGTCACTCCTGGCAACGGTAACGGCCTCAATGAGAAGAGCTATGACGCATAAATACTACGAGTAAGTACCAGGAAATTTAGGTAGTTGGTTTAGCACGCTTCATCTCTATCTTCAAAAATTAAGATGTTATCTGTCCCTGCAGTAGGTAAGAAAGAGAAGAGAAGAAAAACATGAAGGGAGGAGAGTGGGGGAAGGGAAGGGAAGGGGGGTGCGCAGAAGCGGTGGGGCTAAGGAGAGATTTCGAGGGGGGGGGGAGAATCAGGTGACCGGGCGCTCAGCACTAGGAGCACATGACATAGACTACCTCATGTTAGTTAGTAGTTGTATACGAAGTACCTAGTGCTCACTACAGGTAATTAAATCAGGTAGTATAAGTTAGTAAACTAGAAACTGGTGGTAGTTAGGTACGGAGTAATCTGGGTAGATGTCTAGCTGAGTCCGGACCATCGATGTCATGACCCAAGGAATCTTTTTGTACATACTATGTAAGTACTTTGTACTCAGCAAGTAACCATGGGGTGTAGTGAACTCATGAAGTCCCAGTAACAGGTTGAGCAGACTACTACTACCTTAGTAGGCTTGGTCTACACTGTCTTTTACCATCGCCTGCTATTATTGGTTTGCTCCATGTCAAGTGACCATCCGTGATTTTCACCCTAGTACTTTGTTGATTGGTGGTTCCAGCGGACTCAGCCTCTTCAATCTCAGTTCATGGGGAGAGGTAAATTTCAGGGTACAGGTACGAAGTAATAGCTTACTGTAAGCTGTAATAAATGTATGTATTAATGCAGGCCACATGAGTACTAGGTGTGTAAGTATACAATACTGTACATTAACTATGTACTATATGCATGGGATTTAATCGTACGTGCTTTGCCCCTTCCCCAAATCCCCTTTACCCCCACCGGGCTTTCCCCGCCACAATTCCACAGGCCACAGCACCCTTTCCATGCTCGAGTGCAATCTAGATTATGGCGCTGCCCTATTGTTATCCACAACCTATGCCACCTTCTCCGTCTCTGTCTAGTGGTATAATGATAACATATATACAGCTTGTAATCCAGAGATGTGGATTCTATAGACTGACTCGCCTCTTTTGCCCAAAGCACGTTGCTATTTGGAGCATGGCCGACTTGAATCCTTTCGCCACAAGAACCGAAGGGGAATTGATCTTAGGAGGATATGGAGCTTATGGCTGCTGTCTCAATTGTGGCAGAGACTAAGAATGCTAGGGATGGTTGTGAGAGTTGGTAGTCATACATTAGTATCGATTTAAGCTAACTCCAGAGTGTTTAATATGATGCCTTGACTTTCCTTAAGAAAGACAGGTAGTTTATATCAGTGATCCCTTGGCCCTCGCTGATATTGACGTTCGCAAATACTCTTCGGCGCGCCAAAACCAGCAGTCCGTAGCCTACTCATCATCCTATTCGTTTGCAATGCAGTGGGACATATACATAGTACGATGGAATTGTGGGTTTCTGACCAGTGAGCATGTTTCAGACAGCTAGCTAATTTCGGCATTCTGTAGGCATCATGCGAGACAATGTTACTCAGGACTGATAGGATAACTTTTGAATAGATGACTTGGGTAGGCGGATTCTATGAACAGGTTGTGACTAGTAGTACTTGGTAGTAGCTAGTCGGAATAACAAGCAAATCCATTCCAGCCTGCACTTGCATGGCTGCTCAAATCAAGTATACTCTCAACTACAATACTGTACATGAATTAGAAGATTGCCGATGACACTAGCGATTATTAATCGTTTGAGAACTTGCCAACATGGGAGCAGCTATGTACGCAGCTGGTGTCTCAAGTTATATCACAGACAACAGGCTCTTTTCATTGAGTCAGGAAAATACCTGGAATTGTTCCCTCGAACCCAGGCTTCATGATGGTACTGTGCAGTAGCATTACTGAAGTATTATTTGGCTATCCTCTGAAGACATACAGCTCCATCGGAAGATTTTCTGATGAAAAGATGGAGTACTAGCAATCATGGCACAGTTCTTTGTGGACAGTGGATACTATGTTTCTACTACATAGGGCTAACTGTCCAGCCTATCTTCTCGGAGCATAACCACGTGTACAGTAGGGCATTTTGTCAAGACTTAACCACCAAGCGCAGACTGAGACTAGAACCAAAGCTTTGCCTTTACCTCCACTGATACAGGGTTCATTCTCATTTGTGTGAATTGAAGTTACGGAATTTGTCTTTCTCCTTTCACCTATTTGATCAGCCCAAAGGATCTCGACTTGAAGATGTTTTCCCAACTCTGCCCGCTGCTAGAGGCAGTAGCTCACCTGGCAGGCAATGCTCTCCCAGACCAATCCTGGGTGATTTCGAGATATCGGGCGAGCGTCTAGACGCAATACGTACAGTGATCACTGACCAGGGCTGGGGGGGAGGGGTTGTTGCACCTTCAGGTGACTTCTGCTGATTATCATTGCAGTAGACCCAAATTGCGCCAGTGCTGTCTACGGCCGATCATAGGCAATTGCTTACTGACTACTGTGCATTATCAAGTTAGCCCACAGCATAATGTACTATAATAGTCCAACACAGTAATTCTTGAGCTTAGGATTTACCATGTCAAGATCCTGAATCTTGTGGGAATGGGTCCGGAAAGTTTTCTTGAGATTCTCTCATTCACAAGGGTAGGAGAGAAGCGAGTAAATGGCACACACATACCTAACTTACTGAGTACTGGGTATAAAGAAGCTGTAAGATGATGTCACAGTGGGGAAAAGAGGGGAGGCGCCGTTTTACAAGTGATAAATCACTCGAGTATCACTTTTTGCAACCATTTTTTTTTTTACCAAATCCAATCTTCTTTCCCGCCCCTCGGTTTAAACGTGGGACCAGGATTCCGCCACACTCAATCTCATGGTAATTAGCTTGGATGTAGCTTTAGATGTCATTGTGGAGCGAGTGTCAATTCTCAGATTCCAAGCAGGACATGATATTGTCGCATGGAGTCTACAGTACAGCACAAACCGTGACTTGTAGAGTGATAATCGGGTACGTTGTTTGAAATCAAGAGCCCTACACTGGATGATGGGATACGGGCTAATCTTACCCTACCATGGAAGGGCATAGTCCAAGTGGATGTACTATTAGGTGTTACCGTGTTAGATTGAAGCAGTGATCCGCCCCCCCCCCCCCCCAAGGGGAGTGAATAACTTCGATACCTTTCCCCGAATTTTCCTTCCAGGCTAGACTAGATGACTCTCAATTGAACTTCGGGTCCATGCACCTGGTCATAACAACATGTCACGATTACTTCTCTTCCCAAACAATAAGTGATGTGTGAAAGTTGACACTTTGAAACTTTCTCCAGGGAGGCTTATTATGCCCCATCACACAAGTCCTTTTTTCTTCGGCGAGCCGAACTATTGGGGGTGGGGATTATTGGAACTAGTCTACGTAGTAGTAAGTTGGTTTCCTTAGCCTACTTAGTATGGTTGAGTACAAAATACTAACGTATGACTTTGTGTGATCAGATTTTGAGACCGATTACAGAGTACTCGTACTTCTGGCTGGGAATGACTCGGTGGCGCCGCAGAAGAAGTCATGAACCTCGTTGGACTGAGTTGAGGCCTGTACCAAGTACTTTACCTTACGGTAGTTGGAACTCATGGGTTAACTACTAGGTACCTTGGTTCAAGCTAAAACAATCCCAGCAAAGGCCCTATCAAGTGCTGCTAAACAGAGGTCCTCCACTAGAATAATACGTATCCGGTTTAAATATTACGAAAACTGTACTGTACGTAAATCTCAGCGCTGCTTTCTTCAAAAATCTATTCTGAGCTGATACAGATTGCTGATATCCTTCACAATCATCATATGTACGCAGGACTCCAGTGCTTCAGCTCCGAATGTACAGAATTACTTTTATGTCTTATTCTCCCATCCTCGTTACAACCAATATCAGGGAGTTGACCTTAACCTCACTTGCATGCCAGCCAGAGTAATGGAGTGATACGTACAGGCCATCCCATCCATGTTATAAATTTCTCATTATGCAATATCGATTAGGTGCTGTCGATTGATGTCTTTGAATGAACTTCTCTGAGGAGATCTTCTGCGGTATATATATTCCCTTGCCCACCCTATCCTTCTCACCACACGAAATCCACACGAAGGGGACAGTGAAGAATTGGCATGACTGCACTTGTTCCTGTGCTGCCGTCAAGGCCAAAGGATCTGGGTTAAGCAAGCGTCCGCATTCATTTTACATTGTCCCATCTATGATGCGTCAGGTAACAGCAACCATTCCAACAGGTGATGCTTCCATGGACACCGAGCAGGTCTGTTCGTCTGCCGAGATAGCCACCGAGAAAAGGTAAGAAAACAGAAAGATAAGAAAAACCATGGGACCGAAATCATGAACAGAATAGATATCAGCGGCGGCTGAATCAAGAAAGCATCTATACAAAATTGGTCCCGTACGTCAAAGCGACTGCAGTAAACCGCGTTCAAGGGGATTAACCGTAGATAACACACCACCTTCCGAACATACATATGGAGAGAGAAGAGCTACTAAAACAGAGACTGAAGAATATATGAGCCAGGGGCAGGCCGAATGCGAGAGCTCCTAGCTCCCACGCCCGAGTGGGAGTCATTAGCCCCAGCTACGTTTTAGGGCGTGCTTAGAAAGGAGGAGGGATCATGCCCTGGGCCTCAACTTTCTCTTGCTGCTCCATCAATTCCTCGCCAGCGATCTCGAGGGAAACAGCAAGACCGAGCTTGGCCGTTTGCTAACAGAGAGACAAGTATTAGTGTGACAATTTCAACGAAAGCTGTATTTTGTTAAGTGCGACTCACCTTGGCCTGATCAATTTCGCCGGCGAAAGTAAGAGCAATAGGCATGGCTATCCGCTTCTCGAGAAGGCAGCTGACCTTTCCGGCACTGTCGACCTGAGCACGGAACGTAGAAGCGCGGAAGTCATACTTAGCACCGATGGCAGTAGTGCCATCACGGCTAGGACCACCCATCAGCGCAGCAGCCGCATTAGGAGCAAACTGCAGGTTCATATCGACACCAGCCTCAACCCGCTCAGAAAGCTTCTTCCAGTAAGAGGCAGTCAGGACACCCTGAGCCTGAAGTTGTGCGCTAGCAATCCAGTCGTTGGCCTTGTAACGGGCACTATACGACAGGGCACTTTCCGGACGAGTGTTCATACCCTGGCGCTGCCAGATTGCTTCAAAACCAAGTGCTAGACTGGGCGTAACGGATTGGAGATAGCTGCCAACGAAGATTCCAGTGAGGCCCCCATCCAAGAGAGATGGGTTGAAAGCCTTGAGAGAAGCGGAGAAATCATCACCGGTGTAGTCCTGGTCGACCTGAATGAGGGCCTGACTGGAACCAGCCATAATCTGAGTGTTGGTCTTGGTGACCAACTTGGGGGTCCAGCGGTAGTTGGCGACAGCAGCGAGTCCACCATCGCTTCCGATGTTACCTTGCATAAAGACCTGTATGAATCAGCAACGAGGACCGTTAGCATACTTCATGAAGTGTAGCGAGGGTATCTTAAATCAGAGAAAGGTTTACCTTCGGACTTCCATACATAGCGGAGAAGTTGTACGGAGGCAGGTTCCCGGACGAGCCCATCGAGAACGCATGCGATACACGGAACAAGGGAGACATCCCGAAGACCTTAGTCAAATCGGCTCGAAGACCCGTGAACATGAAGTTTGACAGCAGAACATCCTTTTGCACCTCCCGGGCGATGTTTTCCACAGTTCCGGGGTTGGATAGACCGAGGGCAGCCCTGCGCTCGGAGAACGAGGAGTATGCATCCTTGAGGGCTGCGGCAACGGAATTGTCCGTCAAAAAAGATGGAGGAGCCAAATAATCGGACATTGTGAAGTATTGCGGAGGAAAAACAAGGTCGGTATACTCGAGTGGAAGAAAGCGGACGTTGGAACGTGACGCGGCCGTCCTTGTGATGGAAAGATGGGGAAGGACAAGGCTAGGAAAGATGAGTTCTTGACACCAGCCCTAAAAAGAAGACCGAAGGAATCCAAGAGCAACCGCGGCAGTTGCAAAGTCAGGTATCGAGGAAAGTACCTGACCTGCTCGGGGAGGTAGGGGGAAGGGGGTAGGAAGAAGAAGAAGAGGAGGAGGGAATGTCAAACACCGAGGTAGAATTGGTGGTGAGGTTTCAGTTGATGGACGATTGAAGCCCAGAGCTTTCGGGACTGAAAAAAGTCGCTCACCTTCGCTTTTCCGCCCGGGCTACGGCTTAGGTATCTGCGGTCCGCCGGAGCCAGACTTACTCTAGTGAGAACCAGCCTCGGATGCTCGGACTTTCAGTTCCGCCGGAATGACCTAATCAACCTAGTTACTCATGCACCTAACTACCTACGTAGTAACTTAGTTACGTACTCCGAGTAGTACGGCCCGGGTAAGCCTGAGTGCCATCGTTAGCCAACCGACCAACCGACCAACCTCGAACTGGACGGAACCTTGTTAACTTAGTACCTACTAGGTACTTACTGCATTATTGAGTTGACTAACTAGTTAAGGCAGCTGAATTAGTCATCATTTACACATGCATCTCGACATTCTATCTTATCCAGTTCTTGTACAGTATAGTACAGAAGTACCGTTTTACCTTCTATATTGTCTTCAAACTATCATTCACAGCCTTCATCAGCCTGAATCTCCCCTATCCTGTCACGATAATTATGTCCCAATGATAGAATTGCTTCATTGGGTGTGGTTTTTCTGACTATGAGTATCTGGTAATCATCGTATACTTACTCGAGGCATGTACAGCTGAGTACTGTACCTAGGTACTAGAGACACAGTCCGCTGCCTGGTTGGGCCGAGCTCGTGCTGCTCCATCTCCTTCTCTAATCTCGAATGCCGACTGCTGAAACCTACCTGCCTGCCTTCCTTTGACTCCAGCTTTCACCCTCCATAACCTTTCCTTATTTATCCCGCCAGGTCTTCTTCAACATCGACATAGAAATTGTTCGTTGTCGTGCTGTTCATTATCAGTGTCAAAAAAACTCATACTTCTCCCTTAACACCATGGACACATTACTGTAAGCCCCCTTCTCCCCGCCATCTCGTGCCATTCTCCGATCCATTATGAGGCTGGCTCCTGCGCACTCGCCTGTGCCTACCCATACCGCTTACACCTTATGCGACGTGGATAGTCCCACAGCAAGCAAAATTGGTTGTCGATGCTACCTGGTTCTCTAACATGGATTAGAACTGCTGACATTATCGCCAATTCCCCGCGTTTCCGACGGAAGTCTTCTACCTTCGTCGATGCGATCCATGACTTACCCGAGAAGGCCGATCTGGCTCCGGCCCAGCTCTACAGTACCGAGTCAGGACGGCTTTTCCACTCCGGCCGAATCGTCATCATCACCGTGGGGTTACCGGCGAGGGGTAAAACGTTCGTCATACCTAAGCCACTCGTATGTTTCCTTTGGCTCGCTGACGCTTGATCAGACATATGTCTGTAGCTCTAGCGCGATATCTACGATGGTAGGTCGATTCTTCCACGGGAGATTCGCTGAGACTAGCGCTTAAGATATATCAGGTTAGGCGTGAAAACCAGAATATTTCATCTAGGAGATTATAGACGTGCAACCATTCCCTTTGGCCAGGATATTCCAGATGACTACTTCTTCGTGAACGGTAAGCACCAAGTTGCAGTTCTTGCATCTTTCCTCAGAGTACTCATTCCGCACAGCATCCGCTTCATCGGTCCTCTTAAGACAAAAGATTGTGAAACGGTGTCGGGAAGATATTTATCAGTTTCTGAACCATGAAAATGGACAGATAGCCATTTACGACGCCGTCAATCCATTGGCATCCGGTCGGCGATCACTCGCAAAAGAATTCGCTAAGCATGACATTGAGGTGAGTTGTCTGGGATGTGTGCTTTGGGTCTCTTCGATTATTTTGACCCCTTCCCCCGTTAGACACTATTCATCGAGTCGTGGTGTGACGACGAGCGCATAATCGAAGAAAACGTCCGAAGGGTCAAAATATCCTCACCCGATGTAAGTACTTCCCGAACTTTTTGCACGAGATCCTAATTCTTGTATAGTATGTGGGCTGGAGCTCGGAAGATGCTGTGAAACATTACCTGACTCGGATAGCCGCTCGTATTCCTCAATTTCAGTCAATGGAGGAGACGGATCTGAACTATATCAAGGTACTCTCAGTAGCCCTTCTGAGGCCATCTGCTCTCGCTAATCACAAATAGATGATGAATGCTGGGGAAAGGTTAATTGTGAACAATCGAAGCTTCGGCTATCTTTCCAACAGAATAGTGTTCTATCTCCTCAATCTTCACATCAAATCCAGACACACGTACTTTGCACGAGTAAGTCTGGAGGATTGTATCTGTTTTATATATTTCAAAGGCTGAAAATCACCAGGCTGGCGTATCACTGGAAGCGGATTCTTACAAAGCAGATGCCTCGCTGTCTGAGCAGGGCGAAGACTACGCGAAGAAGATGACGGAGTCCTTGCTGAGGCATAGGGAGTCTGAAAGGCAAGCAATGATCGACGAGGGAGAACCGAGTTACGAGTTAAAACCACTTACTGTCTGGACCTCCACACGAAGAAGGACGGTTGAGACGGCTAAGTATCTCCATGAAAAAGGATACAAAGTGCGACAGAGATCTCAGATGAGCCAATTAAACCCGGGAGTTTGCGAGAAGATGTCAGAGGCGAAGATCCGTCAGGAGTATCCGGAAGAGGTTGCAAAACACGAACTTGACCCCTACCATCATCGGTATCCGCGGGCGGAGGTGAATCGCCCTGCTATCTCCTCAAAAGTATTATCATAGTAGCTGACAGCAATGACAGTCATACCATGACCTTGCAGTTCGACTCGAACCTATCATTCTAGAGCTCGAGCGTGAACAAAACGATTTGCTGATTATTGCACATGAAAGCGTGCTGAGAGTCTTATACGGGTACCTGATGGCCTGCAATGCTGCGGATATCCCATTCTTGGATTTCCCTCGCGATGAGATTATTGAAGTAAGCCCAATCAAAAGCCCTTGAGGTTCATTTGAGATGTATGTCCATCTGACCGGTCCTTCTAGATCATACCCGAAAGCTATCAAAACGAAGCACGCAGGATCCATATCTCTGGCCTTCCCAGAGAAATCGTCCCCGGTTCTCCTCAGGACATCAAGATCCCTGTGCCCCCCAGCGGAGTAACAACCCCTTTGGCTGCTGATCTTGGCAGCCCGCGCGAGGGTCTCTCGACTCCACAGAGCGGTCTCCGAACCCCGCGCGAACCGGAAAGAATCTCACAGCAGCATGTTGAAGACGTTGTCTAGTATATACATTGGTTATCATGCACATGGTACCATGGGCGTTGTTGGTGTCGGGCAGATCCTCATATATCAAAGTGTTAGCGAAAGGACTCGGCACTAGCCGCCGTGGAGCGTAGAAACAAAGACGATATTATCGCCTGATTGAAGCTCATAAGTTTCCTCCCCTTCGAGCTCCCAGTCGGCATCGTTGATCAAGACTAGGATTCCGGGGCGCCTAGTAGAAATATACATATATACGGTCAGTCAGCCTTGCTCTCATGCCGGTCCTCGGACAGACGTACACATTATCTTCCAGTATGAACAAATCTTTTCGTTGATCTTTCATGAGGTTTTCGACCAAGTATGCAAGAAGGTAGGACACATTTGGTCGGTTGCCATCGCTGAGCCGAGAAGGAAGGGTGATGCTGTGCTTGCGCTCGTTGGCGAACAAGATTTCTAGGCCCCCGCTATAAAGCAAAGCGAAGCAGTCAGTGAATCATGCTCGGGTCAGCTCTGCAATTATGTAGAGAAAAGGGGGAAACTCAACGTGAACTCAACCGTGAGCGAAAGGGATGTGGAGTCTGAAGAGTTTGCTTCCATGATTGGAAGGAAAGGATAGATCGGTAGATTTGATGGATAGATAGGATACTCGGAGTGAGTTTGACCGTGATCTTGAAAGATTTCACTGAGTAAGAGGCAAGAAGACGAAAAGGACGCTGCTGGTGTCCAGTGGTAGGGTACGACGGTACTCCGTACTCCGTACTTAGTTGTTAGTCTTATCGATAAGCTTCCCCCCTCCCTCTCCAGCACAAAAAGTCAGTCGATTTGCGACAGACCGCCTGCCTGCCTGCCCCCCCGCTTCTCTTACCTGTTCGTCCGTGCATCTGAGATTGATTCAGTTCTGACACCAAGCGGTTGTTCATTACCTCCCTTTCCAGACCTGTTGGGCTCCGATTTCACCAGCTCAATGGTCTCTGTCACCACTGAGTACATTAGCGTTGGGGGCAATAGGCATCCCGCCGCCGCCGATTGGGACGTCCGGACTGGCGTGCTTGCCTTCGGTGCCGATAACAATGTAGCACTGTGGAACCCCAATGTGAGGGCTCATTTATCAATAGCTTTCCTTTCGTTCATTGCCTGACCCAAATACAGGATAGTACGCAGCGCGGAGTCTATTCACTCCTTGTCGGCCACACCGACAAGGTCAGCGCCGTTCGATTCTACACCTGCCCTACTACAGACGCTAAATACCTTTTGACCGGGTCAGTCGACCATACAATCCGCCTATGGCGAGCGCACTCAGCCGACTCGCGTCAATTCGTGCACGTGAATACCCTGGAAGGCCATACTGGTTCAATCAATACCATCGCCGTGGCTGACGGGCACGACATCGTGGCAACGGGAGCCGCTGATGGAACCGTCAAAGTATGGAAGATTCATGCTCAAGGCGAAGCGAAGGGCGAGCTGCTCAAGTCAATATCCATGAAGCCACGGTTCTTTCCACTGGCCTTGGCATTGAGCCCTCTTCAATCGGAGTCGGATACCAGACCCGTCGCCTTAGCGGTTGCAGGCACCACCAATGCCGTGCAAATTTACGTGGCGGAGAATACCCTTACAGCTCTTGAATTCAAGCTCTCGGCTGTGCTGTCTGGACATGAGGCTTGGGTACGGTCCTTGAATTTCACGTTAGATAAGCAGAGCGCAGCCGGTGACATTCTGCTGGCCTCGGCGAGTCAAGACAAATATGTCCGACTTTGGAGACTGCAGCGTGGGGAGGCTACTTCTACTGCTCCGGCCGATTACGGTGACCCCATGATAGGTGGCGTTGAGACAACTCTTTCGAACAAAGCCCACCAATTCGAGGTAACCGGGCTGAAATTCTCTGTCACCTTTGAAGCGCTACTTTTCGGAAATGAGGACTGGATCTACACCGCCAACTGGAATCCCTATCCAGAGCGCCAGCAGCTCCTCACTTCCTCGGCTGATAATACATTAACCATTTGGGAGCAAGATCCTGCTTCCGGGGTGTGGCTCTCCGCCGAGAGGATGGGAGAGATTAGCGTCCAGAAAGGCTCAACAACCGCTACTGGCAGTACGGGTGGGTTTTGGATTGGCCTCTGGTCTCCGGATGGCACACAGGTTGTCAGCCTCGGTCGTACCGGTAGTTGGCGAGCATGGAAATATGATGCAGCATCTGACTTGTGGGTGCAATCTCTTGGGATTTCTGGACATGTACGGTCGGTCAATGGCGTGCAATGGGAGCCTTCTGGCGGATACCTCCTGTCGACTAGCGCCGACCAAACCACGCGCCTTCATGCCAAATGGGAGCGCGAAGGACTTCAGTCTTGGCATGAGTTCTCCCGTCCTCAAATACATGGGTACGACCTGAACTGTATCGATACTCTAGGACCGGCTAGATTTGTGTCTGGCGCAGACGAGAAGCTTTTGCGGGTTTTCAATGAGCCTCGACCAATTGCGCAACTACTGGAGAGGCTCTCCGGTTTCAAGCAATCCGAGGAGGTTCAACTGCCTGACGCAGCCGAGATCCCTGTGCTGGGTTTGTCAAACCAAGCTCCGGCTGACGATGCCCCCGGAGGAGAGGAGGAAACAGATAACGCATATATGGAAAAGACACAGGCTATCTCAACGGCACTTCTAGAGTCGAATCAACCACCATTTGAGGATCAACTGGCTCGTCACACCCTATGGCCCGAGCATGAGAAGTTATATGGCCACGGCTATGAAATCTCTGCCGTAGCCGTTAGCCACGACCGCACGCTTATCGCCACAGCCTGCAAAGCGAGCTCGATTGACCATGCGGTGGTTCGTTTATATGACACTTCCGACTGGCATGAGATCCGGCCCTCCCTTGCCACTCATACATTGACCATCACAAGTCTCTGTTTCTCTAGTGATGACCAGCATCTTCTCAGCGTTGGTCGTGACAGACAATGGGCTGTGTACAAGCGCAGCGAGCAAGACCTCTCAACCTTCTCAATACTGACGAACAATCCCAAGGGTCATTCGCGTATGATTCTCGACGCCGCATGGGCTCCGATATCACAGACTCCTATCTTCGCGACTGCTGGCCGCGACAAGTCAGTGAAGGTCTGGCAAATGCATGACGGTGCATGCGAATGCAAGGCGACAATCCCCTTGAATACCCCCGTAACTGCCATCTCATTCCTTTCGAGTATACAGAAGAATTCGTTCATTCTCGCCGCGGGCGAAGAGAGCGGGGAGCTGTCTATCCACCGTATTGCCATCGGCAGTCTGCAAATTAGCCACCTGGCAAGCGTTGACAAGCTCAAATCGCCGTCCAAGGCCATTACCCAACTTTCCTGGCGGCCGGGCCAGAAGGAAGCGGCGCCACATTTCGTGCTTGCCGTGGCCAGTGAAGATACCTCGCTGCGCATATATGATTTCTCGGATTTGGTTTCATGAACGGAAGATTGGTATATCCAGGTACACGTAGTATATCCGCAGTAGGGGACAATGATGAAAGCCAACAAAGAAAAAATGAAGTAAATACCATTCATTAGATCGTCTGCATGTTGAAAATCGCCCGGAGGAGTGGGTTGAATGTATCCGCTTGTTCTAGATATCTTGAAATTGAAAGCTACCGTGTATCGGCCATGATGGTTGAATTGTGCGCGCCCATGGAAATAGGGCAAGGCCAAGGTAGAGAGTGCAAACATTAGAAAAGAAAGAGAAGATGAGAAGTGGCATACATCACGGCCGCTTTTCAAGCCCATAACCACCCAGGCCATCTAGTGACGGGTAGGTTTTGGCCTGGCCCTGATATCCATTTCGGGGACCTCTGTGCCGAAGATCCTCCGTGAGCCATTTGAGCACCAGCTCGCCCAGCTGAGTATTCTGGGACGACTCTTTGACCTCATCATGGAACTTCTCGATAGGACCCCATTGGCGGACGGTGCCTAGATGCATGTGGACCAGATGCGTGGGCCACAGGGACAAATTGTCCAAAATGTGAGTGGCATACACGATGGAGCAGGGTCTGGATTCTGCTTCGCGCTTCAAAAACCCCAGGAAATTGGCCCGGGAGAGCAGGTCCAGATCGACGGTGATTTCATCAAGCAGGAGAACCCGCCAGGGACGGAGCAAGCCCATCGCAAGCTGCACGCGGCGACGCTCTCCATCCGACACGGCGTGCATGCGCCACCGGAGATCGATGTCGAGTATCTCGACCAGCTCGTCCCGGCGTTCTGGGTAGGCGTTACCGCCGACAGATGCAAGTAGAGTGGGCACGTCGATGTCGGTCCGGACAATGTTGTTCAGGACCCATTCCATGCCGAGATAAGTGACGCCTTCCAAACCATCTTTGAATGGGTCTTTGCCGGCCACGGTAATGGTGTCCGTTGGGGCCAGACGCTTTCCGGACAGGAGGCGTAGGAGTGTGGTCTTGCCGGCACCGTTGGCTAGGAAGATGTCAATCTCCCAGAAGATGAATATGGTCACTTTACCCCGCAGCGAGCTTACCTCCAATGAGTAGAGTACGACTGCCGGACGGTACGTTCAGATTGATATCCGTCAAGCCTGATGATCCATCGGGAAACTTGAAAGACAGGTTTCTCACCTCGATTGAGGGGAGATGGAGATCGGAGTCAGCCATGGAAGAAGAAGAAAGAGATATTGGTCGGTATCTATGGATAGCCCTTTGGTCCTTTTCCACAGAGTCAAGCAATCTATTTAAGGAATTGAAGTCAATTGATTGAAAGCTGGGAGATCGGCGGGACAAGCAGATCAGGCAAGGGGGGGAGGGAACGAGCGATAAAAGATAAGATCCTAATCCTTGATGAGGTAAGAAACCCGAGGGTGCGATTTTCTCCCTCTCGTTCGCCGATTCTTTCCCCGCAATATTTTGTGTTTCTGGGAGACGGCACCGAGCACCCACAGCCTTGTCTTCTCTGAGGTCGGGTATATTTTTCCAGGCCAAAATGCTAAGTGTGGTCTGGTTCTGTACCTCATGCGACATCTTCTCCGGCAACTGTTCTCTAGTTTTCACTCGTCTCCACCAGTCATGAAACCTCTCATCGCTGTCGTCGGAGCGACAGGTACTGGCAAGTCGAAGGTAAGCAAGAATCGAGAATCAGTAGAAGAGAATTAAATAGCAAGAAGGCTATGCTTATGCATATAGTCAGGACTCATTTATTAACGGCTACAGATAGCTTGCAGTTGACCTGGCCTCGCGCTTCAATGGCGAAATCATCAATGGTGATGCAATGCAAATGTACCGCGGCCTCCCGATCATCACCAATCAAATCCCTCCCGAGGAACGTAACGGTATTCCGCATCATTTACTGAGCTGTGTCGAAATAGAGGAAGAGCCATGGTGGATCGGTCGATTCAAACAGGACAGTCTTCGGCTAATTGACGAGATCCACGCCAAGGGGAAACTTCCGATTCTAGTCGGAGGCACACATTACTACACACAAGCCGTGCTCTTCAACGACCAACTGGTTGATGCAGATCAAGATTCCAGTGATTATGATCCATTTCTCCGGGATGACAACAGTGACCGGGACTCACCGACCAAATGGCCGATTCTCGACGCTACTCCAGAAGTGATGTTGCAGAGACTCAAAGAAGTCGACCCGGTCATGGCGGCCAGATGGCACCCAAATGATGCCCGCAAAATCCGGCGCTCTTTGGAGATCTACTTCCAAACTGGGCGCCCCGCCTCTGAAGTCTACGCAGAACAACAGCGGCTGAAACAGGCTGACATGGCGCGCAACAGCCTTTCTCTTGGCGTGGGCCGTTTGCGATACCCGACAATGATTTTCTGGGTGCACTCGGAGAAGGAAATGCTCAATTCCCGATTGGAAAAGCGCGTGGACTCGATGGTAGACCAAGGGCTCATGGAGGAAGCTAGACGCATGTTTGATTTTTCTCTGGAGAAGAAAAAGCAGGGCGATCCGGTCGATCACACGCGAGGCGTGTGGGTTTCCATTGGCTACAAGGAGCTGGCGCCGTACTTCGATGCCCTCTATAAGGGTTCCATGAGCGAGTTGGACTTGGAGGCCTTGAAAAGAGCCTGCGTCGGGTCCATCAAGTCTGCAACGCGACAATACGCCGTGTCACAAATTAAATGGATACGAAATAAGCTATGGAAAGCTATTGCCGATGCAGGCGCGACTGATCGTCTCTACCTCCTGGATAGCACGAACGTCGAGGCATGGAAGGAGACTATAACACAGCCGTCAGAGGAATTGGTACGAGCTCTGCTGAATGGTGAATCCACTCCCGATTCCAAGTCACTATCAGAGCTTGCTAGAACCGTCCTGAGTGCAAAAGAGGCGCAGCCGCAGAGAGATTCCACCGCCTATATGAAATGTATAACGTGCAATGTCTGCAAGAAGACAATGCAAGGCAGCGAGCAATGGGATATTCACATCAATGGGAATGTACATAAGAGAGCTCTCAAAAGTGCTGCCAAGAAGGCTGCACGTGATGCGTACCTCCGGAAACGGCAGGATAGCCTCACCTCAGGCTCAGATGTTCGGCCAGACATTAGCAGTGAAGCCGCGATCAAAGAAGACGCAGGGTAAATGCCACTATCAATGGTTGCTGTACGACTTCTACTCTTGCGCGCTGAGGGTACATAGGACACTCTCGGTGTTTAGCTGTGATACTGACTCGTTGCTGTGCTGTATATCAGCGAACGAGATTACAGACCGTAAATCAGAGGACATTTTCAATATGTAACCACCAGACTAGATATCCTAAGGACAGACACTTCTCATCCCGAGGGTTCAGAGTTGAAAAAGTAGCCACAAGAAACATACACGCTTTCCGATGCTTGACATTCGATCAGATCTAGCTGGGACATGTGTGTCCTCGAATGTAGGACATCGGGTAAGCCGCGGCGGACTACAATTCACCACGGAATTGATCCCGTCAGCCCTCTGACCAGGAACATAAGTGCGCAGGCGCCTTCTTGTGCCAAAGACATTTGTCACTGGGGGATGCACATATCTCGCAATGGGAATTTTTGGACCAAGAATCGACATCAGATGAGAGCCAATGGCGACCGTTCATAATTCCGGCTTCTCGTTCATCAAGCCTCTGAACAATTCGCTATAGAAAACCAGGCTTTAACGAGCCTGAGTCTCTCAAATTGTGGTCCTCCAAGCTGAAAAGGCCGGAGAGATGATGTCGCCAGTCCCACTATCCTCCACTTTGAAGACCTCGATGACTGAGGATCTCTCACGTTTGACTATTCTCCACGTCCCTTCCTCCTGAATGGTGGATGTAAGCCCTGGTTTTGTTAGTTCTAAATCCTGAGGTGACAGTGTTTAAAGACCGCATGAGGATTGAGTGGGCCTTTTCCTACATTGCAGAAATTCAGCAGTGAAATTGATGCATATATTTCCGTCCCAGGTCGCTCGTCCCACCTTCTTGACCTTGCCTGGTATGCTGGCGGTGTCCAATTCCTCAAGACGGTGGACAATTCCTTGCTGGTCTCGAAACCCGACGATAATTCGAGGCACGCCAAGAAGGAATGATTGAGCCCAGAACTTGAGAAGCTTCCTTTCGTATTTGACCATGTCCCGGTCATTCCTGATCTCGGCCGAGGTTTTCAGTTCTACCCAGTTGATCGGGTCCTCCTTCCGGTCCGGTTTGCGGTCCCATACTTCACACACGTGGTTATTTCATGTCAGTTATCAGTTATCTGATAGACCCATTGCAATCACTTACTAGCATCCACTTCGCCCCCAATGACAAGTTTGGTGCGACCTATCGCAGTCCGCACCACGGAGCAATACTGGGCCTTGTTGTTCACAACAAGCTCTTCTCGACCTTCAATCTCCTGACGAGGAGTTGGATCCCATGGTTGGTTGAGTAACGATATTGTTTCAAATTTGTAGCCTACATCAATCAGTGTCAATTTGGCGAATGATCACCC
Organism: Aspergillus aculeatinus CBS 121060; assembly: GCF_003184765.1. NCBI lineage: Eukaryota > Fungi > Ascomycota > Eurotiomycetes > Eurotiales > Aspergillaceae > Aspergillus > Aspergillus aculeatinus. The sequence continues at coordinate 522,305 of NW_020291479.1, forward strand.
GAAGAGCCCCGACAGCATTCGGACTCGGCCGTGGAAGACAACTGTACCCCAGTATGCCATTAGCTCTTGAGAAGCCATACCAGGAGGCATTCTCTGGTTCTTCTGGATCCGCTTCTGCTCATTTTTGTAGCTGTTGTTCTCTTCAATGAAGCTAGAAAGCATTAGGGCCCGCACATAGCCGACTGGAGCATACGCACATAGTTCCCTAACAAGGTTGTCAACGACTTAGCATAGTTAAAGCTGGGGATCAATGATAGCTTACTTGGTACAAGGTCGCGTTCATCTCAAACCTGTAACGGGGTTAACTCAATGATGTTAGAGCTTCACCGAACGTCCGAGACATACCCGTTCATATTGTCAAAGGGAGCCGTCAGTATCTATGCCTCCAGTGGTACATTAGCACCGAGCCTTTGGCAAAGCAGTATCGCCCACAGTCGTTAGATGTCATACCGACCTTGGTCATCATTCCTCTCCAAGTGATGATATCAGCTTCGCATTTGTTTCCCGTATCCTGTTCTAGAGCTATGATGGTATCGAGCAATGCATCGAGATGCTCGTCGGCGGAATCATCTAGCTTCTGGAAGGATTCGAACCCCCGGTTCAGATCTGCAGGGAGATGCGGTGTGTAGTAGTATTTCAAGGAGGACTCTCCCAGATGGAACTCATGATTATCGTCATAGGAAAAACATGCGATTTCCTGGCCATGTTTAATACCAATCTCAACTATCCAAGTCTAGAAAGGGATTGTGGAAGAGGCGTAGGTAGGGGCAGGCAGGTAATAAGCGTAATGTTAGTTAGTACTTACCTTAGGACGTCGAATTGCGGCACTGGCTCCGTAGAAGCGGCCAATGGGTTGAATATCAAACACTTTCCGGTCCATTAGGAGGTTAACTTAATTCTCAAGACGCAAAAGCATCCAAGATCATAATTGATAAAGTGATAAGTGGGCGTACAGTACAGGCCCAAGTAAAAAACCACGTACAGTACAATATATGTACTGACTGTACGGAGTACGGAGACTCAGTTTGAGTTCGCTCCGCCCGCCCTTCTGGAAGAAGCCAAGCGCGCATTGCTATTCTTGCCTTTCCCCACCCCCCACCACCACCAAATGTCGCCTGCTATCCAACTCCTTCTTCCTTCCTTTTCTTTTTCCTGAGCAAGCTTGACGTCCGAAGTTACCTTCTCAAACTCGCGACTACACTTTCTAATTATATCGTGTCCTGCTCATCGAGACACTTGGTCCAGCTTGTTCCCAGGCATTCATCAAGGTCGTCACCGCAGAGCCTCCTTGAGGTAGTCTCCACTACAACATGACCTCACGTATTGAGAAGACCATCGCTCGACAGCAAGAGAAGTGAGTCAACCCACCTCGCGCATCCAATAACAACTTGCACAAGCCAGGACGAAATTGTTAACAGCTAACCATGTTTTGCCATCGTCTTCCAGAATCGCTTCTGGTGCATATTACGAAGCTCATCAACAACTACGAGTCATCGCCGCGCGTTATATTAAACAAGCCAACTACGATGTGGCGGCAGAACTATTAGCTAGTGGCGCTGCAGCCCTCTTGAAAGCCGGCTCCCAGCAGGGTGCTTCCGCTAGTGGCGGAGACCTTGCTATCATGCTGGTCGTCGAGGTGTACATCAAGGCAGGTTGGGAGATCACCCCCGGCGATGATGATACTGAAGGACGAAGTCGCAAGAGTAAGTGTTGCATACAGTGTCAACTTCGAATAGGCTGCCATTTGTCACCATCTATACCACGACCTCACTCGGAACAAGGCTGACGGGCAATGTCAATAATAGAGCGATTGATCGAGCTTCTGCACGCCTTCCCACCCGAGGAACCTACACGGAAAAGGTTTATCCAAGAGATGATCGGATGGAGTGGTCGTTTTGGCCCCCTGGAGAGAGGAGACCCCGAATTGCATCATGCTGCTGGATCAGTATACGCCGAGGGTATGTGAATCACATTACATATCGAAGACCAGACAGTTCTCTAATCTGAAGCTTATAGACCATGAACCATATGACGCTGAGAAGCATCTTATTTTCGGTACCTCAGAATCGGCCGAGACTCTGGCGAAACTTGAATACGAGTGGTACACTCATGACGATCCGCATACGGCAGCTATCTACGCATCTCGTGCCGTATTCCCATACCTTCTCATCGGAAACCTTCGCAACGCCAACAAAGCCTTTCTTATCTTCACGTCAAAGCTTTCCTCCTCGAATCCATCACTCGGCGTACAAGAGGTCAGCAGCGCTAGCTCTGACGTGCGGGTCTATCCCGCGCTCCCTTTGCTGAACTTCATAAGCATGCTCCTCCTCACGATACAGCGTGGCAGTTCGGATCTTTTCAAGCAGCTGACCGCTCATTATGCATCCCACATTCGAGAGGTGGGCATCTGGGACGAAGCCCTGGCTCAGCTGGGTGAGCAGTATTTCGGAATCAAAATTCCCAGGCAAAGTAACCCCCTGCTAGACATGATGGGCAGCATGCTTTTCGGAGGTGGTCAGGATACTGCCGGTGCCCGGACGGCACCTCAAGGACGAGCGGGTTCGAAAAGGGTCGAGGCGCCCCCTGCGAGTATGGAGCTTGACTAGTTTGAGGCTGACGGGAACTCCCGCAATGTAAATCAATGCAGTTCACATACATCATCCACCAAGCGTCATGATAGGCGTCATGATAGGCATAAGGCATGTAACCACCGTGAAGATTCTAGATACTGGAGTCGACCTCGGGTTCGTACATCCAATTATCTTCCTCCAAAGCGGCAACTTTGTTACGAAGGCTCTGCTGGATAAGCGTCAAGATTTCTATCTCCAATTAGTTTCGGCCTCTCTAACGGCTGTCGAAAAGACTTGCCAGCTGGCTCACTACTCATACGCCTGCTCTTGTTCCGATACATTTCAGACAAACTGGCTTCGATCTCTATGGTGAATTAGCATGGTCTTGTATGCAGGGCATGGCAATGAGGCTTCAGCACGAATGCTTACTCTCTTTCTCTCGTCTTGAGATATCGGTCTGGTTTGTAGCATCGATTGTTGCGGCCCCGGAACCGCCCTGGGCACCTACGTCTTCTATACCCTCCATTTCATCACCCCCATTGCCAACCAAAGCGGGGAGAACCGGAATGTCGAGCTTGTAGCCACCGTTCTTGTCTCGGGCCACAATTTCCCCCCCATCAACGGGGCCGGAACTCAAGGACGAGGCTGAGTCCGAGGACATCGAGGGTGCCATCTGCGCGGATAGAACCGGAACCCCGTGAGTAGCACTGCTCTGCGCAGAGGAGCTAGAAGGAGCCATCGAGCCAGGGCGTCTGCTGAAATGATGGTGAAAGAGATTGCGGCGGACAGAAGTCGTTCCCATGGTGAAGATTACAGGAAAGAGCATTCACTGGTTGAGGTGAAAGCTGTTGTAGTAATGGTGAGGTAAAGTAAGCGTTGTCCCGGAAGTTGGTAGAGCGCCTAGTGGTCATAAAAGTAATAAACAAGGTCTTGTAACGTAATACAGACGCGATAAATATAAGTTGCAGAAGTTGCAGTAGTAATAAAGGTTCTTGGAGTAGTAGGTTATTTTTGAAACATCAGCAGTCCCAGAGACTTATGATGTGGTGGGTGCATACTCCGTGCCATGCATGCAGCAGTGATCGAAAATGGAAGAAATATGGAAAGCGGAGGCGGGAATACAATCGGTCTGTTTGCCAACTGGCCAACCGGACCCCATGTGATCCTGAAACGACAGAAAAAGATAGATCGATAGATTCCTGCATCGTCGGCGGAAACTAACTTGCACAAGAAGAGTGCACTGTGGAACTACTAAGTTGCTTGTGGGAGCGAAAGAAAAGAAGAGAGAAGCCTTTACAATCACAGCCTCTGGTCACTGCACCGGCAACAATCAATTACAACTCCTTTGGGCAAACCCCCGCATGTCCGATCCGACGCGTCTCCGCCTTGACCTGCGCGCGTCTTCCTTTTGCCGAGCCATACCCAGTCTTTGATTATAAACCATCTGCCTTATTCGCATACCACACAGACTAGCCTGTTAACCGTGACAGCTCGATTCATCTTCCCTCTCACCCATAATCTCCATGGCTCAGGCAGAATCTTCAGCCAGCGCTGCCCGCAATGGACTCAAACCCCATACGGCCGGCGCTCCTCCCGACTACGAGCTCCCTTGGTATGACGCCGCCACGATGACCAAGGGACCAAGGAACTAACATTGTGTCGCAGGGTTGAGAAGTACCGCCCGATCTTCCTAGATGATATTGTGGGCAACACCGAAACGGTTGAACGATTGAAGATTATCGCCAAAGATGGGAATATGCCACACGTTATAATTTCTGGCATGCCTGGTATCGGAAAGACAACCTCGATTCTGTGCTTGGCAAGGCAATTGCTGGGAGATGCATACAAGGAGGCTGTGCTTGAGCTGAACGCCAGTGATGAAAGAGGTATGCCCACCTCTGAGCGGCGGCCTGCACAATTTTTGACATCTCTCTTTAGGTATTGATGTTGTGCGCAACCGGATCAAGGGCTTCGCCCAGAAGAAAGTCACACTGCCTCCTGGCCGTCACAAGATAGTGATCTTGGACGAGGCAGATAGGTACGAGCCCGTGATTTACCTCAAACGCAGCTCCTCTCCATTGACGGACAGTATATAGTATGACGTCTGGTGCCCAACAAGCGCTACGACGTACCATGGAGATCTACTCGTCTACAACTCGATTCGCCTTTGCATGCAATCAATCGAACAAGATTATCGAGCCCATTCAATCCCGATGTGCCATCCTTCGTTATGCCCGGTTGACAGACGGCCAGGTCGTGAAGCGGTTGAAACAGGTGTGTGACGCCGAGCAGGTGGAACATAACGAGGAAGGAATTGCTGCATTGGTATTCAGCGCAGAGGGAGACATGCGTCAAGCCATTAACAACCTCCAAAGTACATGGTCAGGGTTTGGCTTTGTCAGCGGGGACAATGTCTTCAAGGTGGTCGATAGCCCACACCCCATCAAGGTTCAAGCCATGATCAAAGCCTGCTGGGAAGGGAAGGTGGACGTTGCTCTCGACACACTCAACGAGCTGTGGTATGTCTCTTCCTAGGCCTATCACCGACATCGCGCTGTGATACTAACGAGTATGTCAGGGTCCTGGGATATTCTTCACATGATATCATCAGCACTATGTTCCGAGTAACCAAGACCATTCCCTCTCTGTCAGAACATTCCAAGCTCGAGTTCATTCGTGAGATTGGTTTTACACACATGCGCATCCTGGACGGTGTACAATCCGTGCTGCAGCTAAGCGGTTGCGTCTCTAAGCTTTGCAAGATCAACATGAAACCCCAGCTTTTTGAGCCACCGAGGAGCTGAAAGCTCGGGTTTTACTGCCGAAGAATTGCATTTAAGTGGCGTTAGTGGCATTAGTGTAGGATATTGTGGCAGTTTCATTCATCAGTTATCTAGCATTTTACTTCAAAAGAGCTCCGGATTATATACAATGTTAGGGTACTAGCTGAAGGAACTACTCTTTGGCTGCAGTTGATTCAATACTTCCTGGGAGAGCGCAGTGGTCTCATGCAGTCAGGTTTTCGTCAAGCCTGCTTTAGAGGCATGGGAGCTTCAGGCATTCTTGCCCCCTCGGGTGGCTTGTTCTTGCTCTTGAACTCGTCGCACATTTGCTCGAATGTCACCCATTCTACGCCTTCGTGCTTGTTGATATGCTCAATGATTCTGTCATTGTTAGCGCCCAGCTGCAAAGCTACGACTGAGACATAGAACCGCGCCAACTCACCTCTCATGCATTAGGAGCACATGCGGACGTCCAGACACATCGGGATGTATGGTCATCGGGAAAACAAACTCGTCGTACTCGCGGTAGAAGTAGTCAAAGTGATCCTAGATCGCCACGGGTCATCAGCCCAGCTCATGTCAAAGACAAGGAACTTTATCACACCAACCTTCCAGATGTCCTCAATGTCTCTTGGATTCACCCATCCATGGCTGTTCGGTGCCGATTTGATGAACATCATCGGCGGCAAGTCATCGATGTACCAATTTCCGGGGATCTCGACAAGTCCTGTATCCTGGCCCCGGACGAGGGGCTTCATCCACGTCTCAGCCTTCTGCTTATAGTCGATCTTAGTCCACGAGTCGCCTGTTCGCAGCCAGTATATCTGGCAATCATGATGAGACATGGAATGATCGTACTCGATTCCATAGGAAAGCAGCAGATTAGCCATTTCTTTGCTCGTTTCCCACCATGGAGCAACGATGCCTCGTGGCGGCTTGCCGCAGAAATTATATATCATATGGTAGGTCTTGTCCAGGATGTCACGCTGTTGCTCGATAGTCATGTCGGTTGGGTTCTCGTGGCTATATCCGTGGAGACCGATCTCGTGGCCCTGATCGCGGACCATGGCGCACTCTTCCGGGAAGGTCTCAAGCGAATGACCGGGAATGAACCATGTCGCTTTGATGCCATACTTCTCGAATAGCTTCAGCAGTCGCGTTGTGCCGATATGGCCGGCAAAGAGGCCTGGGAAACCGTCCTGATCAGCAGAGCTTTGGTGGGAAGAAGATAGAACAGAGGGTCAAGTGGCCACTACCACTGTTCTTGCTGGAGAGACTGAATACCTCGACTGATGTCATTGGAACTGTCCTCTCCGCCATATGACCCCAGCCATCCGGCTACAGCGTCGATATCTACTCCGTAGCTGACCAAAACACGCTTCTTGCCCATTGCGCTATGTTGCTGGATGATGGTTTGAAATGATGGGAGGTATGTTTGGGGATAAGGAAAGAACGAGCTGCGAACTTAAATCATTCGCGCTTCAATCTTATCGTTTGCTGCGCATGACGGACAGACCTGCCGCTAAGAGTGGGGAGGAAGAGGGGAAGCTTCGAAGACACGGAGATAGGATGATGATAAGTGCCTCAGATAAAGCCCGGGAGATAAGCCCAGCAAACGCTCTTTCGGTAAACGGGGCCAGGTTCGAGTCGGATCTGGTCAGATCACTTATATTCGAGTCACTTACTTCCTAATTAATCTCTCGACCAAGTTCAACTCACATCATTAAGCCAACTTGTCAAGGGTCAGGACTTCATGAACGTTACCTAGACACGATGTATCCTCCGACTTCCTTGATCATTAGTTACGAGTTACTCTTACTTCCTGGATTTCTACCCCAAATCCCCTTCCCAGGCCGCCTCCAACTCGTGCCGAACGTGACCCCGACTGCCCCAATAGCTACGACGCTAAATTGGAGGCGGGTGCAGATAAAAGGTGGGGGTTGACATGATCTGACCGGCAAAGAAATATTAACTACCTAATCCGTAGTTGATTAGACTATTTAGCAATCACAATGAGTGTCCGTATGCAGAATACCATGTCATGGTATGGATCATGCTCCTTCAGCGATAGCACATGCTTTCTTCCAAAGGGTTTCAATGGCACTCGCTGCGCCTAGTACCACCTCCTCTTCCAGTTTCCTGCCAATCACCTGGAGACTAACTGGATGACCATCCATGGCCCTAGCATCGTACAATTGCCAGTTCCATGCATCAAGCTCGTTCCTTGGCTGATAGTCGGCCGGTAGCTCATCCCGGTCCGCCCTGACTCGATCTACAGGGAATGTGACGGCAGGATAGTCGAGAAAGTTCCAGATCTTTGTGTAACCAACCCACCGTATACTCCGGTGGGGAATGGCTGGATGAGGTGTCGTTGGAGCCAGAAGTATGTCAACGTGCTTACCCGAGGGAGAGAGGGTCGCGTTCCACTTGTTGAGATATCGCTCTTGTAGAGCAACCTTTCTCTTGTTGAGCTGCCAATACTCATAGACGGAGACAGCCTTGCCGCGGTTGACGAGCGCTTCAACGTGGGGAATATAAGGCTCCCCCGCCGCATCGACATCGCGACGGACGTCTTCACCTCCATCAACAGTGTAGAATAAGTCCATGAGGCGGATACACTCCAGATGGTCCGACGCGTCCCATGTCACTATGTCGTGACCGTGCGCCTTTAACATGGTAGAAAGCTCACGGAGAGCTCGTGCGATGGGCGGATGGACCCTCACGACTCCATCATCCACGACCAGGCCAATAGTCATAGGTCGACTTTGGATTTCTCGGAAAGCGTTCTCGTTCCAAGGAAGCGGTGGGCATTTCGGATCAAACAACCATGGCTTAGCATCGATTAACGCTCGACTTACATAGCAGAGTGACGATAGGTCCCTCCCCATGGGACCAACAGATGAAGGAACGTGCTCCTGCCCTTCAGTTGAAACGGGAACTCCGTGGTAAGGAAGCCTGCTACTCTGGTGCGGAGTTAGTCTTCAACTTTGCTATGGCTTCGGGATCCGGCCTTACACTGGGTTTCAAGCCATACAGTCCCATGAGACTCTGCGGGATTCTGATGCTCCCACCGATATCTGTTCCAAACCCTAAGAGAGAACCGCGCAGTGCCAAAAGCGCAGCTTCTCCTCCAGTCGAGCCGCCCGGCGTAAGTGCAGGGTCCCGCGGATTGGTTGTTAGGCCCCAGAGGGGATTTTCCGTCTCAGCCCACTATTGAATCCGTTAGTCTCCGGAGCGTTTGAACTGGACAGGGGTTGCACCATAATGCTCTGTGGTAAGTTCGTCTTGGCCAACACAACAGCACCCATGTCTTTCAGTAACCGAACCAAGATTGCATCTTGCGCAGCGGGCGCAAACGAGCGGCCCACGTAGCCCAGTGTGCTATCGACCCCTTTGATGTTGAACTGATCCTTCAGCGTGACCGGAATACCATGCAGGGGACCTTTGACTTTGCCAGTCCGTTGAAACTCGCGATCCAAGTCCCTGGCTTGTACCAAGGCTTCCTCGAAGGTAACCTCTGTAAAGCAGTTTGTCTAGTGGGTTGCTCCTGTCAGTACCCCGTGATCGAGTTCGCCGTTATCCATCATATGGTCCAATCCCATACTCACCAATTGATGCGCCACCACAGCTCTGAGTAGACGTACTATAGTATCAGCATGTAGTCGGATTATCTTCGCGCTTGCGGCGTGAACAGGTGTACCTTTTGATGTAGGCTAGGATGGTCTGCTCCGCAGTGATTCTTCCAGTCTTCAATTGTTCGAAAAGCTGAAGAGCACTGTCAATGTCGGTAATCGCCTCAAAGCCGGATGCATCATGCAGGCAGGTGCGCTCATGGACATTGTACACGCGAGGAAAACGTTGATCAATATCGGCGACAATGTAGGGTTTTATCTTTTGATCTCGCAGAGAACGCTTTTTAGCGACGACCTGTTCCCACGGCTGTAAATTTCTCATAGTTGACGATATAAGAAGACTTGATGATTGGGCTGCTTAGTCAAGCTCAGGTCAATTGTCGATTCTAGAAAGGAGGGAGACAGAGAGGGAAAGAGGGAGAGGGTGAGAGAATCTGGTGCTTTCACACCTGTTTTATATGTCGGTCATGAAGGGCAATCCAGTGCCAATTCCACCAGTTGGGACTCGAATGATAACCAAACCAACTACTACTCAGTAGCGATAAGCAGTGCATGAAACAGTCGCAATTGATTGGACCCAGGCCCGAATTCAGGACCTGAGAAGTGTACTTACGTACGTAGGTATACCTACTTGGTAGTAGTTATATCTACGATAATCACACAGGAAGCTGAATTACAGTACCAGTACTAGGTCTACGAAGTGGAGTGTGTATGAGCGGGTACTGTACTGTGCTCTGTACTGTAAAATACCAGAGAATGATACTGAGTATCTTCGGTGGGGAATGAATGGCGGGCGGAGTTTTTTTGCCTTTTCCCCGCGCGGTTGCAGTGACGCTCAGCTTTTTCTCTCGTTATTTTCCCCGGCTTCCTGCCTACTCCCTGCAGTCCCGCCCGCCGCCGACCGATCGGATTGAACATCCAGCCTCAACCCACTCCTCCCATCCCATCCCACTCCTGCTGGCTTGCTTACTTGCTCATACGTAACTTACTACTAGGTACTTACTTGCTTGGCCATGATGGTCTGACCGTCTGAGAGACCTTGCATTCTGCTGTGCAACAATTGTGTTCTCCATTGGGAATATGCCACAATCATGAACCAGCCACGCTCGGATGTTGCCGCAACATCGTCATCATCATCAACAACAACAACAAACACAACAACATCATCTTCGTCAGTGACTGGTGCCATCCGCACAGAATCCCGAAGGAAGGCATTAGGAGCTGTTGCGAAGCGCGCGTGTGATCAGTGCAAATTTCGGAAAATCAAGGCGTGTGATCTCTTCCTTATTTCCCCCCATTCTTGTTCCTTTCACTTCTTCGCTCACCGCCCCCCTCCTCCTTCCCCTCTCTCCTCCCCCTCTCCCGCAGCAACTGTGGAGACTTACAGCTAACCTACCTGTCTTTGTGACGACAGTGCAGCTTGTCACAACCATGTCGAGCTTGTGTATCTATGGGCTTTGAGTGCACGTTTTTCCAGCCTCAGAAGAAAAGAGGCCCCACTGGCCAGTGAGTGCATCCATCCGCTCTCTTAGTCATCTCTATTGGAATATTCTCATCTTACCTATCGTGTTTCGGAACTCATAGCCGAGTATCCCAGATTCGGCAACAACAAAATAACCTCTCATTGAACCACCCCCCAGCTCAGGGAGCATCGAGTTCGTTCCCAAATGCTTTCCCTTACCACCAAAATTCCTCGTCTCGAGGTGATCAGGTTCCCCAGGCCCTTCGAACTCAATCTTGGCCCATTCCAAGCGAAAACCCAGTATCCATAGAGCTCGCTCCTTCAAGTGCGACTCCATCCATGCAGCCAGGCTGGAGCACAGACGCTTCCGAGTCACAAAGCAATGGTGGGATTTGCTGGAACGAGCGCAATGATGTAGAATACTGGCTTCCAGATACCCTGGACGCTCAATTGCCCGTGTTTGATTTTCCGGGAAACAACATCCTCTTGAAAACGTCGCTTCCCTCCATTATCGAGACCCATCCAACCTCTGCAAGCCTACAGGCGCCGACTATACCTTCGGCGGGTGCTACAGCACCGAAAACAGATATTGTACCGCCAGACTCTCATCATTTGCAAATGGTGTGGCCTGCGTCAATTGTTGAAGCTAACATGATCCCGTGGATTGATATTTACTTTGATCGTCTGCACCCTACTCTGCCAGTCTTGAACCGCGCGGCTCTATTCATCCGCATGTTGGCTCACGAACATCGGAGAAACCCTCAATTCGGCGCAATGTTGTTAGCGCTGTGTGCCTTTTCTCTCACGCAGCCGATCGAGATACAGGAGCGTCCGACGTCCTCCTCCCGAGCGAGCCAAGCGAGATCCATGATGCATGAAGCGACAAAGATGCGGAGCTGTTCTGATTTCGGTGAGCATCCCACCATCGAGGCTGTCCTAACCAGCTTCTACCTATTCGGTTGTCTTTTTGGTAGCAATCAGCATAATGCGGCTTGGCTTCGCCTGCGGGAGGCCCTAGATCTCGCGGCTACAATGGGTCTCAATAATCCAGATTCATATCAAGATTTACCTAGCGAGGAAAAAGGCCAGCGACTACGGACTTACCTAGTCTTATCAATCACCGAAAGGTAGGCTGTCTGATAGCGCTATGGACTAGATCCTTATGCTAATTGGTATCCATTTGTGAAGGGCTTATGCGTTACAACGCAGGCATCCGATTACCTTCTGGGGCAGGCCGGGCTTTAGTATGCGGCCTGTTCATGACTTCATTCACACTGCCACCCACAGTTTGGTGTCTGGTATCATCGTCCACAATGAAAAGGACGCGGAGGGGATGATGGGGTTGGCCCGCTTGATGGAGTTGTTTGATGCCATTGATGAGGATGTCGTTGACTGCTGGAACCAACAGTGTAGTATCCAAGCTGGTTATTGCGAACAGCTCACAGCGGCAAAGGCATTGGTGATTCACCAGAACCTCAACCGTGTCAGCGAATCCGAGCTATACAAAGGTTACAATTGGTTTGAAAGCTTCAAGTTAGCTCACGGTGGTGATCAAAACCGCCCTACAATCGGTTTAAGAGAGACACAAAGTGCAGATGTTTTCATCACCAAGAAGTGGCTCCAGAACCGGATATGGGTCCTTTGCTCCACTCATGGTTTCTTACGGCCCGTATCCGAGCACCGTGAACTCTGTCTTGATTTCGCTGTAACGCTTGCACAAGAGACGTTAGATATATGTCGAGCCCTACCTTTGAGCTCCATGGAGGCCCACGGAATAGGCTTGGTATGTGGTAACCTCGTGTTTAATTTTCCCTTTTGTCTCTCTTTTTGGTTATTTGTCTTTTCCTGTCGCGTTATTAACCAAATCAGGTGGAAAAACTCTATGACATCGTAGTTGGGGCCATCAGCGTACTATACAATATCCAGATGCCCCTCGCCAAGGGCATTACCGTGCCACCTCCCGCGGGAATAATACCGAACATGCAGCTCCCCATCTCTCATATGTCCGATGGTGGAACGTCTCCCAAATCACTGGCAGGAGATTATTTGCTTCTGCTTAACACACTCCGTGGGGGCAACCATCCTTTCATGGACAAGTATAAGGCACTCTTGAGCTCCGTTCATACGACTAACGATACCTGGGCAGCGCAATAGCTTATTACTACGCCGAATGGGGAAAAAAGCCTACAAACTGTTGCCATCACTCTAGTTGGTTACCCGTGCTGCAGAGTCATGGCTCGCAGACAGAAAACATCGAGATCGAGAATCATTCACGTTCCATGCGACTGGAAGGATGACGGCGCAGTGAAGCCCATAGTTATATGGGCGGGCTAGAAATGGGGACCTTTTTTCGGCCATTGACACCATACATTATCCCCAGGCGATGATGATGATGATGATAGTAGCACCGCCAGTCTGTAGGGCGAGCGCTTGTGCTGTGCCTAAGGTGCACGGGATAGCGTTTTGTCGCTCGCATTACGCCCGCATTAAAAATATACTAGATTTGTATCAATAAATAAGTCGAGTAGGCTCCAGCATGCTGATGTCACTCCAAAAAAAAAAGGACTCAATGATGGACAAACCATGTGAGAAGAATCGAAAACCCTGTGATGTGGTTACATATTTCGAGAGAGGGCAATAGATAATTGACAACCTGAGCTCGAGCTAGCTGGCGGATGACGAAGACGAGTTTTGCCGAGGATCCGCCGGGAGGCCTTCGTCCAGCTTCAAGCTATGTGTTTAGAAACGTAGCCCTGCTGCACATTGCAGTGATACAAGCATTTTCAATCCCATATCGCCGCCATGCACTGCCCCCCGTCCTTGTCAGATCACACGAGCCTCCTCCATCAAGAGACATTTTCTGAACAGACCGCACAGTGGCGCCCATCGTTCCACATCACTGCGCCCAATGGATGGCTGAATGACCCGTGTGGATTGACATACGATCCCACCACTAGTCTCTATCACCTGTCGTTTCAATGGAACCCCAAGGGAAATGATTGGGGGAATATATCGTGGGCACACTGTACGTCATCTGATCTGCTCACCTGGAAACAAGCCCAGGAGCCGTGTCTAACTCCCTCGGCCGAGTATGACAAGTGCGGTGTGTTCACTGGTTGCCGGAGACCTGGTACGATCTATGGGGAGTCTGGGGCCCTCACCGCGATATATACTTCAGTGAAATGCTTACCCATTCATTATGCACGACCCTATGTGGCCGGCTCCGAATCGATCAGTCTTGCAACTTCCACCGACGGAGGGACAACATGGCAGCGTCTTGAATGCAACCCAATCGTGTCAGGGCCCCCTGATCATCTTTCCGTCACAGGCTGGAGGGACCCTTTTATCGCTCAATGGCCATTTATCCTACAACAGCCCGGAGCCCTAGCATCTTCGGATCTGTGTGGTTTCGTTTCCGGGGGCATTGTCGGAGAGACCCCGACTGTCTTTGTCTACTCAGTAAACCCACAGGATCTGCGAGAGTGGAGCTATGTAGGATGCTTGGCTCATATTGGACTTCACTCTCGACCATCCCGCTGGTCGGGCGACCTAGGAATCAACTGGGAGGTTGCGAATTTCGTCTCGCTGACGGACGACCAGAACCGACCCCGGAACTTCATCATCATGGGGGCCGAGGGCGTGTCAACACGAGGCAAGCCTCGGAGAAGAGCAGCCAGAGCACAGCTTTGGATGTCCATCGAGCCCTCTCCCGGAATCAGGGCGCAACAGCAGCCCCTTGCAACTTTTGCCTATTCGGGCATTTTTGACCACGGCTGCGGATACGCGGCCAATTCGTTCTGGGATCCCGTCACCTCACAACACGTTGTCTACTGCTGGATCGCAGAAGACAGTCTCTCCGATCAAATTCGACATCAGCAGGGATGGAGTGGGACACTTTCCATCCCTAGGGTCGTGAACATAATGACACTGCACCGCGTGATGCGCGCGCGCTGCGCGGAGCTCACCGCTATCACATCTATAGAGTCCGAAGCTGATTTCAGAGGAACGTGCACCGTTCGCACCCTGGGTATTAGACCAGATGCTAGAATCGAGAAGCTTCGAAGCAATGCGCACAGAAGCCACCTAGCTAATAAGTCTCTACAAAACCCCGCCAAGCTAGCTGCATCACTAGGCACCAGCGTCTCTATAACGACGAGCAAGTGGGAACTTCAAGCCGAGATATCCGTCAGAAAGAACTGCAGCCAAGTGGGACTGTTCATAGATCATGGCATAGGTATGGATGGCACTTGTGATATCGACCATTGGAAGTAAATTTCTTCGAGGCCTCTTGCTGACTGTCTAGCAAAGATGCTCAACGTCGTACTACTTTGTCGTGGAACGTACATCAAGAGACGTTCATCATCGCCCGCCCTTCACCTCCCGATCCTGAAATAGACCATGACCCGGAGAGTGCGCCGCATACTCTCTTCACTTATGAGACCGAGCAAGGCGAGCTACGGGAGGAGACGCTCCGGATCCGTGCATTCTGGGATACTAGTGTGCTGGAAGTCTTTGTCAACGAGAGAACGGTCATCTCGACCCGAATCTACCTCATGCCGGCCGACCAAGAGCGATCCATATTGCAGTTCTTTGCAATGGGGAGAGATGTTCAGACACAGCCTTCGGTGGAGGATAGTCCTGCCCTTCTTTTAGAAGCAAATATATGGGACGGACTGGTTGCGACATGATCACTGCAAGCTAAGGTGTTGAGGCACCGAAGATATTATCTAAGTATTAATCAATATTATATATTCTCTATCATACATATGTGTTTGAGTAATGCTTGATCAACATAACAAAATGCAATCGTGTCAACCCATGCTCCAAATCTCTATATCAATGCCGACAACTCATGCAGATTCAAGAAAAAAAAGCCCTCGGAACCCGCCTCGCCCGTTGTTCGAGTGGTTCCATTTGTGGCCCAAAGTAAGCAATTAAGACGCAACCTTAGAAAAAGAAAGCAACAAGGTCCCCCGCTCTCCTTCACAACAAGTATCCGAAGAATGCGAATGGGTATCATCAAGTCATAGTGGCCTTACAGCACAATCCGTCTTCTCGTCCAATGCAGACTTTCCTTGAATATAATGCACAACAAAAATGAGGTGAACGGCGGAGCTACAGCGAAGAAGATGGATGAAATTATGTAGTTGAGGAGGTCGGGCATTAGAGGAGTCTGTCATTCATGAGTAGAGGAAAGTCACCGGAAAGTTCGCTGCCAGAATTTCCAGCTGGGCAGCGCCTTGTGTCCGTCACGCTTGTAAATACGCCAGTAGTAGACGGGAACACCGGCGATAATAAAAGCGACCACGATCAAGGTCTGCAGCGGTTCTGCAATGACGGCGCGGCTGAGCAGAAACAGACTCACACAGCAGAAGATGATCGGAGTCGATATCCAGGTCTTGTAAGGTCGTTGCAAGTACGGCTCGCGCACCCGGAGCACGATCAACCCTAACACGGTCAGAAAATAGAATGTGTAGCCAGCGACTCCGTAAAACGTGACGAGCGTCTTGAACTCGCCAACAACGATATAGACCACCGTAAGAGCGCCGTTGAGGGCCATCGCATTGATGGGGGTGAACCCGATCTGTGTGCCGGCGCCGCACAGCCGGGAAAGCGACTTGCTCAACCAAGACCGGTGTTGAAGGCGGTTAGAGGAGGAAGTGCCGCGTGTCCACAAAGTACCAAAGACTTCAGGTAGATAACCTTCTTTTCCGGCCGCGTAGACCAATCGACCACTGGTGAAGGTCGTGGCGTTCAGGGCGCCAAAACAACTTGCGGACACAATCAGTGCAAAGATGAGAGCACCCACATGACCGAAGACTTTGTCGCCGAACTGTACCGCAATGGTATTGCTCGCTTCAATGGTCGCTTGGGGCAGGACGAGGATGTAGGCGACGTTGGCAAGGATGTAAGATAGGATGACTAACGGCATGGCTGTGTGAATCACCCGTGGCAGGTCCCGGTTAGGGTTTTTGAATTCCCCGGTAACATAGTTGGTCTAGATGAGTTCGTGTTAGAGATCGCAACGGCATGAGGGGTATGAGAGAAAAGGCATACATTGTCCCAGCCATCGAATGCCCAAAGCCCCGCGTACAGAGCCAGCGCCCATGCGGAAACGTCGATATTTGTACCCTCGAACCAGCCAGTCTTCCATTCCTTGTTGGCACTTCCAGTTGAGGAGAGACCTGTGATAGCTACCACTATGCCGATAATTGTGACAGCCAGCAATGCAACAAACTTGAAGAACATAAACAAGTCTCCAATGCGTGCGGCCACCCGTGTAGAGATGCAATTCAGCAGAGTCACAACAAAGAGTCCACCAAAGGCAAAGGCCTTGTTTATCCATGGGTTGATGGTTTCAACCTCGGCTCCCACTACTGCGCGCACGACATACTCTCCGAAGATGATGGCGATGATGGCAGCGCTGCCGGGCTTCAACACGAGAACAGCACACCAGGTGAACAGAAAACCCGCCAATTCTCCGAATATCTTTGCGAGGTACACCTGAGATCCTCCATTCAGCGGGATAGATCCGCCCAGCTCTGCATAGCTGGCTGCTCCGGTCCATGCCAGCAACCCAGCAACTACCCATGCAATGAGCGACGCCCCTGGCGAACCCGCATTGACATTGACCTGGCTAGGAGAGGAGAAGATTCCAGAGCCAATGACCAGGCCAACAACGAGGGACAGACCGTTCAAGTAGGTCAAGGTCTTGTTCCGCTCCAGCGATCCGTCAGCTAGGCCAGCCTCTCCGTCCAAGGCGGACGGGGCTCCCAAAGGGGCATACCCGCCCGTAGTCTGCGATAAGGGAAAGAGCGTCGCCCCAAAATCGAAAGCGGAGGAGACTGAGTATGAGCGCGCGGATCGAGGTCGATTAGAAGAAGATTGTGCGGGGAGCTGAGTACTGGTTAAAGGGTCTTCTTCGTCTAAGGAGAGCTTGCGCGAAGAGGAAACGCCCGAGGGAGAGGAGGAGCAGGAAGATCGAGGACCAGAATCTGGCGATGAGGCTAGCGAGGCAAGCTCTAGAGAATCCCGGGGTGGTGCATGGTAACTGTCCGACCTCGAACCGGGGTTGGAAAAGGCTATCTGGGACATGCCTTTCACCAGAGGTCAGGGGTGGTTAGTATTTTGGAGTGAAGCGGAGGTGAATGGCGAGCAGTGACAGAGCACGGGCTGTGTCCATGCCAATGTTGAGGTCGTGCGATGAGTGACGTTGTATTCGTAAAACAGACAAGAAATGATACACAACACTTAACACAGAAAAGTCAAGGACAAAGTAGAAGAGTTAGAGAAGAAGCAAGTGTAATTGAGAGCAAGGGTAAGGTGGAGGAGAGAATAGGGCTGAATAGATGAATGAATGAATAAACGAAACCATGAATGAGTCTCTGTAACATGAATTGAGCACAGACGGTCGGGCAGGGTGCGTGGTTAGCTCGATCAGGCTTAGTGCCGAGGGATCCATCTCCAGTCCCTGATTTTAATCAACTTTTAATCCAACTTTTGATAGCTTCTTCCCTATGTTCTCGAATCTCGTTCCTCTCTCTTCACCCATGAAGCCCCGGATTTTTTGTCAGGGCTTTTCTCGGTACGATCGGTACAATGTGTCCTCCATCGGTGGAAGGCTGCTGACGAGAAGCCCCCAATTTTATACCTCGTCCTCCGTCTCCGCCTCCGCCTCCGCCTCCTCCGCATCCTCCTCCTCCTCTTCTTCTTCTTCTCCTCCGCCGCCACCTAGATCACGTCGATGGGTGCAAGTGGCCCTTGTTACAACGGCTGCCGCCGGTATTGGCGCATATATCCGATCCGAATACGGTTCTCGGTCATCAACCTTGTCTCCCGCTCAATTCACTCCATACTATTTAGTATCACGGGAACCCGTGTCGTCGTCGGGGAGCATTTTCACTCTACAGCCACCCAAGGTAGATGGGAGCAACCGCGCCGTTTACGAGGAAGCATGGACAACGGGAATTTGGAGTGTGATGTTTAAACAGCCCCAACTGCAGATTGGAAGAGACTATACTCCCCTTCCCTCAACCTCGCCAGATGAAGAGGAGGATGAATGCTTGCGGTTCTTCATCCGGCGAGATCCCCATGGTGAAGTTTCTCGCTATCTTCACAGCCTCGATATGGGCTCACCCATAGAAGTGCGTGGCCCTAGGGTCGAATGCGGGATCCCACCGAGCACGCAACACATTCTCTTCATTGCTGGTGGGACCGGAATTGCCCCGGCGTTGCAAGCCGCACACACTCTTCTTCGTCGCACAGATCAGACTTGTAAACCTAGAATTCATATTCTCTGGGCTAATCGAAACCGGGACGACTGTTTGGGGGGAATCAATGACACAATAGTGACTCCAGCTCCGCGGAGGTCGTGGTTCTTTGGTCGTTCAACTCCACCACCAGCAGCCAGCCCAGTCCCGGCCGCATCGCCTCTCAACCAGACTCGGTCCCTCATTGTCCGAGAGCTGGAGGCTCTCCGGGCGCAATATCCTGGCCAGATGACTGTGGACTATTTTGTCGACGAAGAAGGTAGTGCCATTGGCAAGCAGGCGATCCTGGATTTCACTAATTCGGTCGGCTTGCCGTCCCCCAAACCCAGGCAAGACAATCTGATCCTTGTGTCTGGACCAGAAGGCTTCATCAGTTATATGGCAGGACCTAAGCTGTGGGCCGAGGGTATGGAATTACAAGGACCACTTCGAGGGATCATTAAAGAGCTTGATCTGAAGGACTGGGCTGTATGGAAGCTGTGAGGCCGTTCTATGTACGCTATAAATATGAGGATAGAGGACAGTAGGTAAACAAGGATGATTTCAAGCCCCGCGTAGATATGTATAACCTAACGTTATTCGTAGGTACAGTACGGTGGGTAAATAGTCAGTATGAGTCCAGCTATTGACGGTGCGGAAAGACAAGGATTGAGGGCTGTTCTCTGATTGGGGTCCGACCAGAACAAGGTTGTGGAGTCGGGCTGTTTATTCCATAACTACGGAGTACTCCGTAGACTACGTACTATAATATTGTTCATTGAAATAAGCCCAGACACCACACGTCGTACTACCCCGTAAAGACCTCTTTCTCTTCTTTTCCTCTCTTCCCCCAACCCTACCAAGCCATTGTTCGGGGAACTCCTCAACTCGACCCCTTCAACTCATATATCTGGTAAAGGCGCCGTCAGCGCGCTATCAACGCGCTATCAATGCGCGCAGGCGCGCCTGGGCGCCAGCCTTGAGGGGAGAAGACCATCGACCAGTTTCCGAGGGGAAGGCCGAGGATAACGCAGGTCTGACCGAAATGTATCCCAGCTTCCTCGAGCACAGCTCTGTGGAGATCGTGTCCTGTGAGGCGACCAACCGATTAGTACCACTGTACAGGACCTCGTACGTGGATAAAGTTCCGGGGGGAGATCGATGCCATGCTCCCATGAACAGGCGGCCACCGCCATTTGACTCAGCACCCTCTTGATATTTATTATCCTCTCGCGTAGCGGCATGAATAAGGCCCTCCGTCCCTTAGAAGCGTTGTGCTCGATCGAATCAGCCATCATCGCGAAGTTTCTTACAGGGGTGCTGACCATAAGCCGTTCAGCTGGCGTGCGGGCTGGATTCTGGCATGCGATGTTTGGAGGAAAGCCAATTCAGACATCAGGACAGGCCCAAGCAGACGACCAAGTGAATACACACAAGGTTGGCAGCTGCCTCCGAACATGCAGGAGCTTATTGTAAAGATGACCGGGTAACTTATGGCCGTCGGGAGTAGCGGAGTGGAGTTAATGGTGTGATCAGTGCTCTTTGAAGGAAGGCAGGAGAATAAAATCAGAAGAACACGAGCGAAGAGAGCAAAAGCAAAAGAAAAGTGAAGAATAGAATGTCCAGTCATATCATATCTTCTCTTCAGCTTTTGGTGAGACGAATTGTCTTGGTAGGTAAGTACTAGTAGAAAGATCGGTGGAGGAAGAGCTGAGGAATTTCTGCATGCATGCGGGAGGTACAGTACGTATGTATGAATGTACAGTATGTATGTATTACCTAGGTAAGGATATGTAGACAGATACAGACCATCGAGAAAATACGAGTGGAAGGAGTACGAAATACGGAGTACGGAGTACGCCAGGCTCAGTAGATAGACTACTAAATTGGGTAGTATGTGGTGGTATCCATTGAACTCGGAATTTGGAACAGTACTCCGTACCTTACCGGCCTCGATCTTCTTCGTCTTCTCAGCTTCTTCCTCCTCTTCCTCTTTCTGCAGATCTGACCCGCTGTATTTCCCCGACCGACGCGTTTACAATTGCTTCAGTGAGAAGCTGACATCACACCGCTGCATGATTGGGCCACGTACAAGTCAATGCTCCAGGTCGAGCTGAGCAGTAGCCCTGCAGTCAAGGAAGCTCTTCCGACAATTCAATTCAAACTGCGCTGACACTTGGCACATCGGGCCATGACGCTGCACAGATTGGGTTCCGAGCATGCGCAAGGTAGATAACTAATGTTGAGACCATGGATGAGATTCGGCTAAAACAAGAACAGCCCTTTCATTCTCTCTTTCTCTGCTCTGCTGCAGAAAAGTATCAATGACCAATGACTCGGTTAATGCGAAGCCAGCCCAGTCAGACCTCTTCTGAGCAGGTCTACCATCCATTACGACGAACAGACAATCGCAGAACAATCCACAGGCTTTACCAGAACGGTACAACCCGGCGGACATTTAGTGACTACGCATCCTCTCGCACAGCGCCTGGTAGCATGAATCGTCGCTCATCCGCTCCAGTGAGCACTCGATCGGAATTCGAAAAGGCCTGGAGGAATGACCTCCCCGATACGCAGCCTTCGCAGCCACTAGAGGCTCTCGCGACCACGACAGATATTCCTCTTTCTCGCCCTGATCGTAGGAACAGCAGTACTCCGTACGAAAGACAATCTGGCGAAGCTGCGTCGGGCTTACACACGTTAGAAACAAATTGCCTGGTGCTTCCACTCCGCCTGTATCCTACGACAACTGGCCCCTCTCAAGGTCACAAGCGGAGCGTATCTCATACTCCACAACCCGTTCATTCGAGTCCAACCCAGACACGCCGGTGGCAATCGGACGTGACTGGCTCGTCGCGGGTGTCTCGTACATCGGGCTCACGACGTGAGAGAATCCGGTCCATCATTCGACAGTTCAGACGACCTAGCTGGTCCGCAACAACCCCATCTTGCCCCGCTCGTAGTCGCACGGAGCGACGGGTCTATGCGAGGAACATAGGGACGAGTAACAACTTGACCTCAGCCGATAATTCAACTGCACCGTTATTGGTTGAATTGTCTCAGACCGGATCTCGAGCTGACATTGCGCAACTTCTCGAGAATGGTCATGATATTGAAGCTCGTCACATGTCCACTCGCCGAACGGCATTACTTGTCGCATCTCAGAACGCAAACGAAGAAGTCGTAGAGCTGTTGCTTCAATGGAACGCGCGAGTGGATGCCACCGATAAATCCGGATCGACGGCTTTGCATCTAGCAGCTTCCCGCGGCCACTGTAACGTTTTGGAGCTGCTTCTACCCGAATTTCTAGATATCGACGTGCGGAACTCTAATGGCCAAACAGCCCTCTGGCTGGCAGCGTATTATGGCCACGTTGATGCGGCGCGCCTGCTGATCGCATGCCATGCTAAGCTCAATGCGCGAGCAGACAGCCAGACTACTGCGCTGCATGCTGCCGCAAAACAAGGTGATGCAGCGATCATTCACCTTCTGGTTTCAGCAGGTGCAGACGTGGAAGCGAAGGACGGGATGATGATGACGGCACTGCATTATGCTTGCGAGGCTGGTCATCTCAGGGCTATTGAGTTACTCCTTGATAGCAAAGCGAATATCGATGCGGCTGGAAACGATCGCAGAACACCTCTCATCTGCGCAGCCGCTACGGGCCAACTGTTTGCAGTCCAATTGCTGTTGAAGCGGAAGGCCTCGGTTCGATGCCTCGATGATGCTTCAATGACAGCCTTGCACTGGGCCGCTTTTAACGGGCATACCGAGGTTGTGAATGCATTGAGCCTAAAGAAGACTGTGTTGGCTAAAACAAACATCGCTGGTCGAACGGTTCTCCATCTAGCAGCGATGAACGGACAATTCGCAGTTGTTGAGCATCTCATTCGCAAAAACTTGCCTCTAGAAGCTCGCTGCCACACCGGCTTCACGCCACTTCACTACGCATGCATAGCAAACAGCTTGGAAGTCGCCAGATTGCTGCTCATATCGGGCGCCGATATAGAAGCTTGCGTTAGCCCCGACCTACGGAGATCTGTCCACATAGCGGCTGCTGATGGATCCATGGGTCTACTCAATTTGCTTTGTGACAAGGGGGCTTCTCTGAAAGCTCGCGACTCTGTGGGAGATCGCGCGCTCTGCGTGGCATGTCGGTACGGTCATGCCGCTGCCGTGCAGAACTTCCTAGATCGAGGGTCACCCATCTACCTACCATATGAAGAGATGTCCGAGGAGGATTCCCCATTGTGTTTAGCAGCGATGGGAGGGCATCTTCCTGTGGTCACTCTATTGCTTCAACGGGGTGCATTGGCCGCCAAGCGCGATGAAAGGGGCTGGCCGCCCTACCGACATGCCGCTTACTACGGACACCCTGACGTGTTGCGGTTACTTCTCTCCTGCGATCGCACATCAGCAAAGGAGGATGCTGATTTAGGACTTACGGTGGACCGCATTGGCTTTGCCCCTTCGGCAAGCATCTCCGACGAACGAAAGCTGGAGGTGCAGAACCTGTTGTATCGGATACACCAGTCAACTCCGTCGAGGTTTGACGTCGTACCTTCTTGGACTTTTTCTTTTCCAGCGGAAAAACACGATCAAGCTTTGCATCGACCAGCGCCAGCCTTCTGGTCCGATTCTCCAATGGAGACCCATACCGCCCCAAGAACAACCATAATCCCCCAGGAACTACCCGGGACTTTAGAACAAGGGCTACCCACAAGCCGATCCCACACCCCGGAGCATATGCGTCGAGAAGCCAGCCCTAACCATGGACCCTTGGGACTCAGTGGCATGCCAGGGGCCTTCCTCGTAGAAGAACAGGCGTTTGTTCCCGCGAACGAACATCCAATGCTTAGGTCTAGCGCGCGACCCCACCTTGACTCATCTAGGAAACCCCGAGGGATCAGTCTTCCCTTGGAGACAACATTCGCTCGAACGAAAGGACCGAGTTTCTTGCCGGAATCGCCAAGCTCAGTCATCGACTCGCGTTGTGCCAGATACTCCTTGTCTCCCATCTGGATGTCAAGCCCAGTGTATCAGAGGGAATCCGAGGAGGACGAACACTGGGACTCAGAATCGTCTCTCTCATCAGTATACACGGCGTTGGAGGGTGAAGCATTTGAGCTTGCCGTGTGAGAGGTCTCTCTACCTCTCCTTCTTGTCTCTCTTTTGCGATTCATCTTGCTCAAGGATGAGGAACCATGTGTTCGAACGAGACCACAACGCAGAAAGGCCTGTGGTCAGGCCCAGGCTTTGTTTTAGTTCTGTTGTGCCATTTATTTATTTATTTAAGACATCCACCTCATGCAAGTCTCGCTTCTACTGGGTCCCTGGTATACAAATATTGGCCACGGCTTATTTACACATCGAATTGGGTCCCCGACCCAGCGCTTTGCAGCACAATCCTGCCTACACCGCATCAATAACATCATCGTGACTATGGCTTGGAGCTTGTCTTAAATGTTCCCAAACAAAGCCACTCATGCAGTGACAGAGCGAAGAACAACACGGAGATCGTTCCCGGGAAAATGGTCCGTGGCAAACGAACGCCTGGTAAGGCCAATGGCCTTGGAGGTGGAGAGACAATTAAGTATTATTAGGGAACACCGTTCATACCTAACTTGTTGTTCCAATGATCTGGCTCCTAAGCCCTATCTGTCCACGGCCAGTTGGGCGTTCGTAGCTCTCTTTGTATTTTGAAGATCTCAAAGTCAAATGAATGAAGTCTCTATAAAAGCATGGATGGGATCGAGAGACCATGATGCCTATTTTCCTCTCTCATCATACGTCTATCAAATACATCCCGTGTTGTCGCTGGCTTGGATCCGGTCCAAGCTGATTTCATCACTTTTCTGTTCCAGCCTATCTTCGAGACGTTTCCTAGAGCCAGGTCGGTCGGTGTCCAACATACTTTTCCCCCTTGCCAACTTGTGAATTGCGCCTCCCATTCACACATCAAGACACGTTCCTCATCGCGGCTCATCCCCCTCAACTGACCTTTCATGTGTACTGTCACATTGTCAGCATTCCCGCCCATCCATCTCAACTGTACCTCCCATCGCTGTTATACCTCAGAAAATGGGACCATCCAGAAAGCCCCCTTTGACCATGGACTCCATGGGTCGAGGCGGATATAACGCCCCCACGTCATCAACCTCCACCTCGACCTCGACCGCAGCCGAACCGATGGACATGCAAGGCCGGGGCGGGTATAACGATGTGAATGATAAAGCAGGGACCAACCAGTAGAATGCTCGCGAGGTCCCCGGCTGCGGAACAGCATCACCAAATGGAAGGGAGAAGTATAGGCTGCGGTTTGCAGTGCCAAAAGATAAGAAAAAAAAAGAATTTCTCAGGGCTAGCAGCAGTCGTGTTTATTTCCCAACGCAGAATCTGTTACCACACGTCACCCCCTCCCCAGTGATTAGCCATGTCATTTGTTTGGAAGCGCAGAAATGTGTTGTTTGTTTGTTTGTTGAACAGATTAGAACGAAGAAAAATGGATAGGCCTGAAAAGAAAGAACGGTGGGAGACAACGTACTTTTCGAACACCACCCCCAGGACATCCTCCACGTCGCCACTCTCATCTTTACCCGTGATCTTGGCCAGGGCATCGGCCGCGGAACGGAGGTGCTCGGCCGCGGTGACGATGTCGACTTCTTCCTCGGACTCGTGTGTAAGATGGTGATGGTTTGATGGTTGAGTCTGGTTCATGAACGCGTCTAGATCCTCCAGGCAGCGTTGTAGGTTCGAGCTCTGTCGGTGGGTGACGCCCAGAGAATCCTCCCAGTAGGACCGGTCGTACTGGCCGTTGGCATCCTCCTCGATCCCCGTCGGGGAAGCCAGTTCCTCAAACGTAGCGATCAACCCCTGTAGAAAGCGCTGGATATGGCCCGGATCGTGCTGCGCCACCGGGCCAGAGACGGAGCCCGTCTCCCGGCGGGCATCCAGGCAGGAGATCCCGAACACGCGCCGGTCGGGCACAGCAGGGAACAGAGTGCGGACGGTGGCAAGCAGCTGATCCGGGAGGCGATCCAGGCCGGGCAACCGGTCACACTTGTTAATTGCAACGACGACGCAGCGGCCGGCGCGCGCGCACTCATTAGCCGCATCAACGACTTCTCGTTCAACCGCCAACCGCGAAGAAGCACTCGCACTCCCCTCCGCCTCCTCCTCCTTCTCCAACGAGACGACCACAACGACAACATCCGACTCCAGCGCCCTAGCCTTAGCCCTCCGGATGCCCTCTTTCTCAACCGCCCCGACCACCACATTCCGAGCCGCGGCGGAGCTCCTCCCATCATCATCGTCGTCCCCCAAAACATCCTCCGACCGGATCCCCGCCATATCACCCAGCCGCACGAACCAACCCCCAACATCCACCCCAACATCGACGATATCCCTCGTAGTCCCTTCCTCGGTGCTGACGATGGCCGCCTCGCGGCCCACCACCCGGTTCAGCAACGAGCTCTTGCCCGCATTGGGGGCCCCCAGCAACGCCACGCGGATCCCGCTCCGCAGCAACTCGCCCTTGGCGGCATTGCCGATATGCAGCTGGATCTGCGCCTGGAGGGCGCGCACCTGCCGGCCCACGGACCCAACCAGCTCGCGCGGCGATTCGTCGAAATGCTGGTCCTCGGCGAAGTCGATCAGCGCCTCCAGCTCGCCGCGCGCGTACAGCAGCTGATGCCGCCACTGCTCGTAGCGTTGCGACAGCGCGCCGCCTTGCTCACCACTGCCGCTGCTGCTCGCCGCACGCACGGCGATCCGTCGCTGCTGTTCCGTCTCCGCGTGCAGGATCTCCCCCAGCGCTTCGATCTGGGGGAGGTCCAGCCGGTTGTTGAGGAAGGCCCGGCGCGTGAATTCGCCTGCCTCGGCGTAGCGGATCGTTCCTCCCCCGCCTCCTCTTCTGGAGGGGGGTCCCAGGGGGACTTGGGGATCCTTCGAATATGTTGTTGTGGTTGTTGTAGACATTGAGGAGGACGGTGACGAGGATGGCCGGTTGATGTTCGCGATCGCGGTCAATACGGATTTAACGATCGCCGGACCCCCGTGCAAGTGAAGCTCGAGCACGTCTTCCCCTGTCACGGTTCGGGGGCCAGGGAAGTATAGCACCAACGCTGCGGCGTCGAGGATGGTGTTCGAGGATGGAGGGTGGAGGGGGTCGTAGAGCGTGCGGACGGCGGCGTGACGGGCACGGGGAAGGGGCGCAAAGGGGGAGAGAGCATTGTAAATCTACAAGTTGTAAGGTTAGTTAGTGGTTGACAGGACAGGTCTCGATGAGCGCTGAAACTGAAAGCGAAATGAATGCGGGTCAAGATGTATACCTGCACGCATGCTGGACCAGATACTCGCACGACGGCGATAGCGGCTCGCCCGGGAGCGGTGGAGAGGGCATAAATTGTGGAGTCGGCATCAAAGAGTGAGAAATCCGGGCGAGAGGCTGAGAAGCAGCGGCGTAGTGATGGATTTAATAGTAGTAGTGGTGCCGGAGAGCGTCTCGACAAAACAGCTCGATTCGGGGCCGGCAACGATGGGCGGGCGGCAGCAGCCCACCGCAGGGTTCGAAGATTGAAGCCTCGCATGCGCAAAATGGTATCAGTCGCTGAGAACCAATAATTGCCTCATAAAGCTGGATAGTTGGGGTAAAGGATGGCTCGAATGTTGGCGCAAAATGCCGCGGAGGTAGGGATCACGTGCAGTCGGTCCCACCCTCGTCGATATCATTACACTCAGACACTCAGACACTCATACAAGCATGATAAGTACAGTACTCTGTATTCGCATTAGATGTTACGGGTCCCATATTCTGAGAGCCACTCTGCGTACGCACTAAGCTTGGTAAACCAGTAGATGTAGTTGGAAAAGGTCATATCACAGGGACCCTGCGCCCCTTCGTCACGCCTGCGCACCGAAAGACACACGGCCATACGCCTCACAATCCTCCTCCGCCAGAGATATGCAACTGTCGCCGGAACGACATCCAGATATAATAAACAAGAAGAAACCAATGAAAAGCCGAGTATGTACACAGACAGAAAATGAAGACCGAAGTTGATAAAAAAAAAAGAAAGGGGGAAATGTCAGAGGCTATGAATCGCTGGGAGATCAAGGAGATGGAAAGCATGATGTATGCAGGGTCAAGGAGAAACGAAAATAGGAAAGTGAAAATGTACTCGGGAAACGAATGCAACAGCTTGGTGCAAGGAGGAACGAATCAAAGCAGTAGCCACGCAGGAAAGGATATCAAACCTCCAATCCCACTTGACATCGCCGCTTGACAGCCCTCGAAGATCAGAAGAAACGAAGACAGACGTGTCTGAAACACGCAGCCAGGGGAACATCATACACATAGTGACATCTTCCGAGACGGCATGGGTTGGTCTATCAAACATTAGATTAGGAAAGAAGGAATGCGATTAGTTCATGCAACAAATGCACGGAAGGGCGAAATGTGCGTTGCGAAGTTGGAAATGAGATGAGGGGAAAGAGGGACATGGAGTGGAGAAATATGAGGCAGTGGTCAATTTACTCCACGGATTTTGTTTAGGGAGAACCTTCACTGGGCTCGTCATCGCCAGGTAACTGTAGCTTTTGGTCGGCGGTTGGCGATACCACAATAGATGGCGTCAAGGGTGTTCGAGGAGCTGTGTCATCTCCGTCTCGAGGACTGGCGATACTCACATCATCCGGTTCAATCGGATCTGTCTTGGGAGGGGAAAGTGGTTCGGACGCAGAGGCTACCACCGAGCCATCGGCGCTGTCTTTGCTGGTACCAGAGGCACCGTTGCGTCTCCGCAGCCTGCGTTTACGCCGCTCTTCCTCGGCTGTCTCACGTCTTCTTCTTTGACGCTCACCATCAACATTGTCCCGTAGACCCTGCAGCATGCTTGCAGCCCGGTCCGCAACGTCTTCGCTTTCTGACACATGCTGAGCATCTTGGCTCGATGTCTCAGGAGCTTCGGACTCCAAAGCCGGAGGACTCAGAAGACCCGTGTTGGCCGAGTTGGCATCGACTGCACCCGCGTTGCTCGTTTCATTGCTGCCAGTCTCTTCAATCTGTCCGGCTTCTGCGCCTTCAGACCCAGCGGGTTCTGGCATTTTCTGTCCCGAAGCCACGCGGACCTGATGTCTCTCCTTCAAACGGGCGCGACGCCGACGATCGCGCTGATCCCTGGCCTGAGGAGCCGCCGCACGCAGCTTCTCCAAAAGTGAATCCATAGCACCGCTCGTGGCGGGGGACTGTGGCCCTTCTGTAGCTGTACCGGCGCCGTTTGCCAGACCTGCATTAACCCGCTTGCGAGACAGAGATGCTTCGATGCGTTTCCGGTTTTCTTCCAGGCTGATGTTCTTCTCCTTGGATTTCTGGACATTGATATCACGGTTAGAAAAAAAGAAGCCTTCGACGCAAAGTAATTGCATGTACTTACCCTCCACTCCAGCAAGAATGTAGCCAACTTGGCGAAGAAGTCCCGCCTGGCGCCTTCATCCGTGTTATCCTCGCCGTAGAACACCATGATATCATCATAGCTCTTGACCATCTCGTCCAGGTAAAGTTGCATCTGCTCGGCCTTGCGACGAGCATCCTTCATGCTTCTTTGAACGATTTGACTGACCCGATCCTGAGGATGGAATTTCTTCGGATCACTGAGATTGCCAGCGTCCAAGCTGGCTTGGACGTTCTTAATGTTGTCTATGTACTTCTTAGCATCCGTGCGCAGTTGGTCGACGTTGAGCTTCTGAATGGCGACAACGCCGTTGATCTCATCCACAAAGCCCTCCCACTCGGGATACTGGTTTCGAACGATTCGCTCCACCAGATCGGCAAATGTAGTCTCGTTCTTATCATCCTTCACCATACCGAGGCGTGCGAGGGAGCTCAGTTTGAAACCTTGAGCTTGCTTATTGGCATCGTTCATGAAATTACCAATGTCCAAGATCAAGCCAAGAACATTCATTAGGGCCACGGAGTCTCTCAGAGACTCGCTGACCTGCACGACTTGCTGCAGTTTGGCGGAGATATGCTCATAGTCTGGCTCATACGAGCGTGTCAACGCAAGAGCACGCATTCTTGCCTTCCAATAATGGTGTAGCTCGAACGCGGTATAAAGGTAGATCTGGTCTTCGCGCGTGAGCTCAGTTGGATCCTGCTCCCGCTCGGCGCTGGCAGCATCTGGACCGGTCCAGTCTCTACTGTATGGCGCCATAGACTTTGAGATATTCTCGGGTATGGTGCACATTTCATCCCT
Source organism: Aspergillus aculeatinus CBS 121060 (assembly GCF_003184765.1). Taxonomy (NCBI): domain Eukaryota; kingdom Fungi; phylum Ascomycota; class Eurotiomycetes; order Eurotiales; family Aspergillaceae; genus Aspergillus; species Aspergillus aculeatinus. Next base: position 552,253 of record NW_020291479.1, read on the forward strand.
CTGTAAGAAATCCATGACGACCAGGTTGTCGAGAATCTCCGTGTCGCAATGGATAATCATCCGTACAACATCGTCCGCAGGGAACTGAGAGAACTTGGCCATAGCAATCTGGAAAGTCTTGGACAGCTCGTTGGAGATGAGTTGTTTCTTATCCGTACGCTGTTTGCCTCCCGCGCCCTTGCCGAAGATCTTGGTCTCTTTTGCCATGAACAGTCTCTCGACTTCATCTAAGACCCCCTTCTTCGCCAGCTCCACATACTTCTCCTCCTTTGCTTGAGCAGTAGGAGCATGAGATGCCCACACGGTCACCTGCGGAGTATCGACCTTATCCCAATGAAGTGCCTTGAGTTTCTTCTTAGGCCGGATAGATGGCATGAGAGCTGTCTGGTGATGAGGAAGAGCTTGGGAAGCCATGTAGTTTGCGCGCCAACCTCCGAATCCACCAGCACCAGGCGGTGGAGGGGGTGGAGGGGCACCGAAAGAAGCACCGGGAGGAGGAGGGGGTGGTGGAGGCCGATTCGGGGGAGGCAGTGGTGCTGCTACTGCTGCTAGGGGCGATGACGGCGCCCTTCTCGTCCTTCAGGACGCCGCGGCCCAGGAGCTTCACGCCCTCCTTGGTCTGGTGGATGCAGCGCGAATCGAAAAGCTCGCGGATGGTGATCGGGCGGGCCGGGTCGATGCGGCCTTGGTCGATCCAGTCTTGGATGCGGTTGAGGTTGATGGGGGCTAGCTCGATGGCGTGGCTGGGAGAGGTTAGTGGTGTTTATCATGGAGAATGAGGTTTGGAGGGGTGGTTGGGGACATTGGGAGATTCAGGGACAGCTTGGGAGTCGGTTGCGTGAGGATTTATCGCGAATGGGAAGCTCTTCCACGATCATTCTTTGCAATCTGAAAGCGCTTCGGCAATTCGACCTCACTATCGACGAATCCTCAAACAAGTACACCCCAATTCCAAAACAGAATCCCAACGACGCAGGAATCCAATCCCACAACCTCCCACCTCGTTCCCCAGTTCAAAGGTAAGGGTGCAACATACATATTGTTGTATCCCCGCTCCCCGTGCACAACAATGTCCGGCGTCTGTCCACCATTAAACCCCGCGGGCACCTTGCCGTGCTGCTTCTGACCCTTGTGACCGCGACCGGAGGTCTTACCCTTGCCGGAAGCCGGACCGCGACCGCGACGGATGCGTTTGTTGTAGGCCCCCGCGTTGTCGGAGAGCGAGGCCAGGATGTGTGCGTTGCGGGATTGTTGGAAGCCGGCCAGCAGGAAGGTCAGAGGGTTGGCGGTGGTGCTGGCGGCGGCGGCCGTGGTGATGGGCGTCGCGGACGTGAGCGCCCGGAAGGGGAGGAGCTGGAGCCGGGGAGGCATGGCGGGGCCGACTTCAATTGTGGTGTTGAGAGAGTGTGGAGGGTGAGGTGAAGTGGTTGAGTTTGGAGGTTTGTCGCCGCGGAAGTCGAAGTCCACGGAGAGACAGGATCTTTCCGTTGGGACGGGAAGTTTTTGGCGGCCTGAGGCAGAACACCCAAGGTGTCGGAGAAATCTCGGCCCGGGATGGCTGTTCTCGTGCGGTGATTGGTTCTTTGCTGGAGTACATTTCTATCCCACTGTGGAATTTGTAGGTCGTGAAGTTTCGATATTATGGCGCTCAAATTACCAGGCAAGTGCACTGTGTACTCAGTATCCTCATTCCAACTCACTATAGATCAATTCTTACGCCGGTCGGTCATCACCATTCCACTCCGATCCCCATAGGTCATCATTCGACTTGCCGTCTCAACTACAACCAAAAGCCAGTACGCCGAGACATAGTAAACTTCTTCTGTAGACTAAGCTAGACAAGTGACCTGTGTTCTCTCGGAACTACCAAGCAGTTCAGGTTTCCTTTTACTTATGGCCTTTAAGCTTTGCGCTCATCTCTGGGCCCCGTTATTCTGGGTTCTAGGCTTACCTGGACACGCCTCCTCGCATTTCGGTATCCATGTCGATTGTTTGGCAGTGTACGAGTTCAATAAGGCAGATATAGATATAGTGCACCACCAATAGGTCTGATATGCTTCGTCTATTGAGAGAGTAATGAGTCAAGCTGCGTTGACCTTAATCTTATACATAAAGAACGCCCATCATTCATCTCCCACTCCCTTCAGAAGTGTTCCTCTTACTCACCAGCTCAGCTTCACCACCACGTAAGGGCTGCGTCAGGTATATATACACCAACTGTATGTCGGTGCTATTTTCTTCCGCACTACTCATTCAGGAGAACTGACTCACCAAGTAAAGGGCATAAGGGTAAACTGAAGTAACGCCGGCCCGGAGGACGGACAAGCTATTACTAACTACTACACCGAAGCCATGCGGTCCGCGATATGACCTCGAGAAGCATCGCGTTTGATGCAGAGAAGTGCCATCAATCGATGTACTGTACGAGCACAGCATACAAGGAAGCCCACTCCGTACTCCGTATGATGATCTTTCCATCCGGCATCTCCTACCTCAAGGTCTGAAATTCTTGACTAACGAGCTTCTGGTTGGAGAGCACAAAAAGCTGCTCGCTCCGCTCATCACCTTGACCAACTAGCAGCTGTATATAGTCCTATAAATGACCAGCCCATGGCTCTAGTGACAGTCACAACCAACTCGCCGGTACTGTAGCAGGAGTAGTCTGGAGTCCAGCAGATAACTGCAGCTGAGCGAGTTGCAAGTTCTGGATCGCTTCTCAATGCAGGCCAGGTCGACCTTACGTGGACTGGACTGAACAGTACTCCGTACAGTACCTAAAGTGGTCAGCCAGCGCTCACCTCTTCCGGCCGACTCTCTTGTTCTTTGCTTTTTCCTCGTTTGTGACTTCTCTTTTTTCAATGGTTGCATGTGCAGGGCGTGAGCAACAGCAACAACAACAACCAGCAGTCTTCCCTGTAAGGCGAGAGGGTGGCTACGGTACTTGCCTGCTTCCGTATTGTACTAATGACTGATCCATTGAATGAGAGGTAGCAGCAGCAGCAAGCCTCAAGCTCCGCGGATGCATCGTTATGTATAGTACTTCAGCCGCGGCCGCATATACGACTTCCACTTCGAGGTAAAGATGTAGATCGTCAGCCCTCGGGCTTTGAGGAACGGTCGGTCGGATTGGATTGGATTGCTTCCCTTGTTCGAATCAGATCCAGTTTCCAGTCAACTTTTGAGAGGAGTACAGTACGGAGTATACGGAGACAGATTCTGTTCTCTTCATCCAGAAGATGGGCGGCAGCCTGATGGTGTCGGGTCCGCACAGTTACGGGGATGACGACAATCCATCCCGACCTTGACGCGCGGTAAGCAAGCAAGCAAGCCCGCGAAAGCAAAAGCAAAACCAGAATCAAAAGCAAAGGGTATGTATGGTTCAGGGATCAGGCTGCGACGAGACGATTTTGGATATCATGGTTCCGGGTCGTGGTCTGATGGTGAGACATGATCTGTCTGAAGTTGTTTATTTAATGGCTGACTTATTTCATGTAAAGTCAAAGTCAACCCAGTCAATCATGGGGCCTGGGCGAGATGAGCGTGTTTGTGGCCTCCCCGTTTCCTGTGCTATTGATCATTGCGTGTAGATACATCCATCGGTCTGCTGGATGCCACAGGAAAAGGAGGGGGTCAAAGTGGCAGTTGTACCTGTCCTTGTACCTGTACCTGTGCCTGTACCTGTACTTGTGCAGGGTGCACCGCACCCACCAGCGAACGGCTTATCATCCAAGGATTTCCACGAATCTGGACCTACGATGGGGATAGGAGGAAGGACAAATCGGATTCTCAGTGCCAGCAGTCGGTTGAACATATTCGTTCAATCCCTGTTTGTTGTTGCCCCATCTGCCGTGCAGTGAGTTGGGTGAAACTGGATAAGTTATCGGTGGTCGAATTGTCAGCCCCAGAAGAAGGAAGATCCAGAAAACCCGAAAACAGTAAAGATCGGAAATGTAGAAGAGTCAAAGTGAACAAGAAAGAAGAAAGAACTTAGCCAGCCTCGACTGGACGGACGTCGAAGCCTGGGCCTTGCGCTCGGTTGGATGCAATCCTTGGATGATTGCTAGATGTTTAGGTCTTGCTCATGCATTGTTCATTCGACTTGTGAATTGACAATGCTCGGAATTACCTGAATCATTAGTCCCGCAGATTTAGTCTAAGAGTTGGGGGGTAGATATGTTTGCCGAATCGACTCTGGAATTGCATGTTATGTTATCTTGCCCAGTGAACGGAGAGAAATATACATGTGGGACAGACGGCAACGGAACTCGCCCTTTTCCACCACCCTATCGATGATTGCCTATCCCCTGAGACATCACACCCAGATCTGAAGCTCTTGCTGATCTACTTACCCATTACCCCCATTCACCATCCTTGCGAGATGTCGGCCGCAACCCCAGAACCACCAGGATGAGTCAGTGTCAAATTTCAAACCAAACCACCAGAAAATCAATGCCCTTGTTCCCATCCCCCCCTTGACTCACAATCACCGCAACCCCCGACCACAAATCCGAGCCTGATGTTGTTGTCCCTGCCTCATTGAATGCCCGTTGTTATGGAAGCCGCTGTGCTGTATGCCAGCCCATCCATCAACAAACACCACTACCACTGAAATGTTTTAAAATCTCGAACCGATGATCTTCGACGTTCCCTTGCTTCGAATGGCCCCATACACCGTCTCCGGGACCTCCCTCGAGGGTAGTCCCACGAGGGGGTTAGCTGCTGTTCTGTATCCCTATCCCCTCGAGCGTAGGGAGGACAAGGGAGGTGGATAGTAAGTACGGATGGATAGATCCGGCTTAGCCTGATGGAGTTCTCCGTGCACTTGTGGTCTACCCCAGGTTTCGCAACAAACAACTTGGCCTGCCTCGCACTCACACAACGAGTTGTGTCTGTATAATTCTGTGCTGTGCTGTGCTGAGTTGGGTGTTATGTGCAATGTTATGTTGATCGACAACACGGTATGAGTATATGTATACTCTTTACACCGACACTGACTAGGAATAAGAATGAGACAAAAAGAAAACCGACCAGTTAATTCTAGTGTGGTGTTGTAAAGAGAAGGTCATCCTTCCCCGCGCCGCCACACGAATGGAAAGATGTTTTGTTTACGTCCGCCTCTCCCCCTCCCCTCCCCTCAAAAGACAGACCGATTTCCAAAGATCTACAATCTTCATTTCAAGCAATCCAGTCTCCAACCCGCAAGGATGTCAGACCCGGATCACCGAATGCAAGGGAATCTGACACTGACCACCAAATCGCAGTAATGAGTAATGAGTAAAGATGCCCGCAAATACTGCAGTAGCAAGCAAGTGAGGTTTTCGCACATACACATCTACACAGAAGTTGATCCTCGGCCTCATCTATTTCTTGTCCTTGCGTGTGGTGTAGCGGACGGTAGTTACAACTCCCCCTCCGCCCTTCGCCTTCCCTTCAACAGATCACTCCCCATCACACGAGTCCAACGATGCAAAGCGATCATCAATCACGTTAAACGTGGAAGATAGAAAGAGCCTCCCGAATCGAATCGACAAAGAAACTAGGGGCGCCCCCCAAGAAGCAACAACAACAACACCAAACCCCCACGGGCTATGCGCCCTCCGTCCTCATGCTAACGCTAGGACGCTAGGGGAGACAAACACAACACCTCTTCTCCTCTCTAATTCTCTCTCACAAGGTTCTCATGCGAATCCATCTTGATGGGCAAGAAAGAGTTAGTCAGTCAGTCAGTCAGTCAGTCAGTCAAGCGAAGGTCCAAGTCGCGCAGGGTGGGTGCCCTTTCCCCCTGCCTTGCCTTGCCTTGCCTTGCCGACCGGACTCGATGGATAGATACTCATATCCATACTCATACCCATACTCATACATCGATGTGTTCAAAGTTTCTTACAATGACAAGAGTCATGTTGCACGAGCACGAGCAAGAGGGGAAGCGAACGACACCGTAAACCCACAGCATCATCGTCTTTAAGGGTTGAGGTTGAGGGGAGGGGGGGGGGTTTGACCGCTGCTTTGCGCGTCGATCTTGCTAGGCACCCGAAAGAAAAAGCGAAGAAAAGACCAGCGAACGCACTGGCAAGAGAGGGGGCTAGTCCAGTGTACATACAGTAAATAAGTGTGAAATCTAAGAATGTCCTCTGTCGCACCCAATCCTTCGGCACCGCAAGAAAGGGGAGGGGGGCTCCCACAATATGAGATAGCGGGTAGTCGTGTAAGGCGAGTGATACTTCCCATGAGACACAGAAGCAATCGCATATGCTGGCGGATGGCCCAGTAATCAGTAAACCAGTAAACCACCACCTTGAGGTCCAGTATTTGCTAGGCTGCACTTTTCGTGGACGGGACTGGACTGGATTGTACTGGGCAAGGATTGCTGGCTAACATTGCCAACGAACGAACTAACTAGCCGCTGGAAAAGCTGACCTCCTCATCGTCTGGCGAGGCTGTCCAGATTGCTTTGCTCCATGCGGAAGGGTACTCGCCAGTCCACCTTTATTTAGTCCGGTTGATACTTAGTATACCTAGGTAACTTATACTTATTACACCGGAACTGGGACTCTTCCAAGGCGGTCCAGGATTTCGAAATGGGAGGAACAGGGAAGTTGGATTAGTATGTAAGTGCCTGCGGTCGGTAAGATCCAGAATCTCCGTAGTAGATTCGAGATTCGAAACTTGGACCGAGGTCATGTGATAGCAACTTGGTCGCTCAAAAGCAGCACCACTACTCACTCAGTACAAGGGTAAATATGGAATAACTACTCGTTAGACTCGTCATTAGATCAGGCCTTAGAGCGAGGTAAGTAGTGACGCTCAACCTTTGCTCATTTGCCAATGGATACACAATACCGAGTTATGTGTAGTATACCGGTAGCTGAGCCCGCCGCGAGCACAAGAACCGGTAGCATAGCTTGGGTGCAACGAATACTTGTTCAACTGAAACCTTCTCCGATCCTCCACTCACGAAGGTACTATGTAAATTCGTTGATCAACTCTAACCTAAGCCGACGGCGAGGATAATTTACATAGTATGAACAAACAATGAGCAAAAAAAAAAGGCAAAGCCAAATTACTGGGCGGTGACGAAGCAGAACAACAACACTCCTCCAGCTTTTCCGGACGGGCCACGGTGCCGCAACCGGAGATGAGAATGGCTTTGGTGTGGCAAGCACCGCCTCCAATCATGGAGCTAGGTGAACTTACTCATAACTAACTTACAGGCTGCAACCGCTAAGAGTACTCCGTAAGGTGGTCTAGATGAGATTCGAGTAAAAGGATCGATGATGCCCGCGCTGGTGGTTCTCTTCACGTTCCTACGCGGAAAAACACGGATAGTATGGGTAAAAGCCAAGGTGTAGTACGTACTTGGCCCCCCCAAATTAAACCGCAATTCCAACCCCGGGGCGCAATATCTAGTTATTCTGCTAGACGAAAACAGCTGGGGAACGAAGCTGGTCCGGGCTATTCTTGCTCTTCTTATTGACCAGGTTTGGGTTGATTTTCCATGGTTGGAGCTGGATCCAATGAGGTTGGTCACAGCATTTTGATCGTGAGATCTGGCGGAGCAGCATGTTCGAATCAGAAGGTTAGGTCGGGATGCTCGGAAGAAAGAAGCATCAACAGAGACAGAACAATCAAAAAGCTGTGAAAGGTCAATAGGAGAGAAAGAGGGAAGAGAGCACAAAGCCGAGAAGCTTGTGGCAGAGTCGTTGGTCAGCAACACCGAGCGATCCATCCAGTGTTCAGATACCGCTGCAGGTAAGTTAATCACCGGACAGGAAGTTAGTAGAGGTCGACGGATTGACCACCAACCGCATGCTTCAACTTAAAGTGGGTAGGAGCATCATCTGGAGTCTTGACGCCTTGGAGGTTGGGAGTCGAACCCAAACAGCGTCTTGCGATCGTCGCATACAGTACACTACCATCTCACCTCGACCAGTGGTCTGCTGCTATACGGAGTGAGTCGGTGTCAATTAGCGAATGTTGCCTGTGAGTGTGCCCGCGCTGCTGCTGCGCCCGAGTGACCAAACCAGTCGACGACCCAAGGATGCGCCCCAGCCCCAGTGTTGGGATGCTAGGCAGAAGAAGATGGACGAAGGCGTGGTGACACTCCAAAACGGAGTCATCGGCATCACCATCCAGCTTGAAGTGGATTGACTGGTACAGAGATAGTCAGACGTGATGATGATGATGATGGCGATGGTGATGGTGATGGTGATGGTGATGGTGATGGTGATGGGTGATGGTATCATGGTACTCCGTAGTCAGTTATAGTTTACTCCGGCAGATGGGGATAGCGTCGTGGCTATTTCTGCTGCCTCCGTATGTGCCGGAGGGAAAGTGGCACACACGCTCGCTCCACTTCAACAGTCGGAAGTTCTGGAACAACCGCCGCCGCCGCTGCTGTTGATACCTGCTGCTCCTGCTGCTGCTGCTGCTGCGTGTTACGCTGTCAGGTACTGTAATAATCAGGTATCTCAGGCTGTTGATCGCAGGAGCAGGAGCCGGGGCAGCCTTCAAGGTTGAGCAACATAACACCCTGATTTGTTTGAAGTTGGCCAAAGGCAGTGCCCATTCAGTCCACGAACCTCGAGTTCCCGGCTGTAGCACCAATGAGAAGGATTAAACACATTTATCCCGAATGCAAGTGCCAAGGTTCAGGTTCTGAGTCCTGACTTCTGTGAATCGAACTTGAATGGATGGTATTTTTGTTACCTGGATTGAGAATACCGTACGCGTCCAACGACCGACCGGCAGCTGTTGCCCCAATTGAGATTAGTTGAAAGGAAACTGGAACTGGAACCTACCGTAATGACTACCGGTATTGCTACACTTGCTTAGTCCGATCGGTGTGGGCCATATCGGCCTCAGGAATGAATCAATGAATCAATGAATCAATGAATAATAATGAATGGGGACCTTCAGGTGGCGTCTAATCATCCCCACGACGGTCGCCGTCTCTTCATCAAAAAAATTCCCTAAAAAAAATGAAACGAAAAGAGAAGAAAAGAAAAGAAAAAGGAAAAGAAAAAGAACTTCGATCCAATCTTTCGCCAAACCATCATCTGATTATCATTGCCAATCCCTCGACTCACAATCAGCCGATCTCCAGATGATGATGAGATGATGCTATGGTTTTGGATCAGTCACCGCAGGTGCCTTTTTATTTTTTTTATTATGTTTTTGGTTTCTAATGCTTTGCCATCTTCTTTCCTTTGCAGGTACGAACCAGTAGATACGAGGCAACCGAAGTTGCGCGTTCACCTCCCGGTCGGTCGGCTTTGCTGGTGGTTCAATGCGCATCGCATAGTTACCTTCGTTTTAGGTGGATGGATGCAATATAATCTGGTACAGAGGTAGCCACAGCTGAAGTGGACAAAGTCCCGAGCGTCGATGACGCAAACAAAGAGATCCATCGCATTTTTATCTCTTGCCCAACCGAGAGAATGTGAAAGTGTTATAGTTATAATAATACCCGGGGCCTATGCATTCATGGGTTCGACCGTCCGTCGCTCGCTCGCTTGCTCGCTCCCTGATCAGTCAGTAATTTCGGGAAAAGCAAAAGGGAGAAAGCGAGAGCAAAGGATCCTGGCTGTTAGGCCCACCAACAGGGGAAGGGGAAAGAGATACGGTACGAAGTCGGTCGTTAGTTAGGTAGGTAGGTTGATAGTAGACGGAAAGCGGAAGGGCAGTCTCGTTCTGACTTGCAGAGCTGCAAGTATAGATAGGTAGAAAAACAGACAGAGAGAGGCAGCAGCAAAGTATCGGTCGGTCAGTCAGGCATGATGTTAGTACTAGCAGGGTATGCCGGTCACATTGCCTAATCATCCAAGCTGAAGGGCGCTGAATGTGGGAGAGACCTCCTCTACCTCGCTCTCCGTCTTCCCCGTCCATCGATTGATTGATTGATCGATTGTCAAAGGGGCGACGAGGGGGAGAGAGGTTGGTTGGTTGCTTGGATGGCGGACAACAAGAGCAACAACTCTGACGGTCATCTCCCCAGTAATCAGTAGTGAGATGGCCGGGCGAATGAGATGTCGGATTGTGGAATGGATTCAAATGCGATCTTCCACTCTTCCCCCCAATCTTGGAACTTTGTACATTGATTGCATTGATTGCACTTGCACTGTCATAACGCCATGCTTGAACTATCAGACTAGATCTGTAGTCGAACCCCCAGCTCATCAGTCGCCGCAGTCACTTCCCCCCTCCTTCTCTTCCCCCCCTGAACAGTGAGACTAGAGCCCTAGTTCCAACCGACTATGGACAGGGAAGGAAGTCCAACCGGCCTGGTGGTGTTCGACTGCACATCGTTGACTGCCTACTGTATTGTACTAACCAACTGTACTAACTCAATCACACATCCACCACCCCTTAAGTTTGAAAACGATCGTTACGCTAGTTGTGCCAGTAGAAGTCTCATCATCGCTAGATGACCCAAAACTTGCCGGGGCTGAAGTTAGGATAAGGAAAGCCTCCGACCGTACTTTGACCTTTCTCTGTCGCGGACTATATTGGGGTAATGGGACTCGAGACGTTGAGTTAACTACTAACCTACGCAGTAGTGGTGGTAGGGGATCCGGTTGACGATCAGACCCTCTCCTCCGACCAAGTCAGCAACTTACTACCTCGCAGACACCGATAGACAAGATAGACGACCGGTGATTCCGAAGGCAGGCATCAATTCTTGCTCGAAACGCGTCCGGAAAATGGATCTCGATGAGACATGAAAAGCTAAAAAAACCCTCTCCGCAGCAGCCCGTCAAGGACTCTCCGCTCCGGAACGAAGTATATGAAATCATAAAGCATCACAGCGTCGGAATTATCCATTCCCCCCAAAAGTCTACTGAGAACGCGCGCCGATTTTGGACCCGTTTTGAGGTAGTCAGCGTCGTGAAATTATGGCGTGGTTGGTGCTTTCTTTTTGCAACCGTATACTAAGGTAGTTATGTAGTAACCACTGGGCACTGTGTCGGCGGGTCTGGATGACCACCAACAACACATGTGTCATGACCGATCATCATCTTTGGATTACTGCTGGGCCGACCGATGCGGAAGGCGGAGGGAAACGCTACTTTACCAGAAAGGTGGGTGTTATGATCCATCTATCCATCTTCATTCCGACAATAATGCATGCCATGAATGATGATGGGGTCAGGAAGGGAGGGTGATGGGCGGCACACAATTGATCTTCGGCATTCGTCACCCTGTTTGTCTGTTGTAATCTATTGAACTATTGACTGTACCACGGGGTGAAAGGAGGGAGGGGAAAGGAAAGAGAGAAACTGCGACGCGTCCTGTGTTACGAGGTCAGTCAGATCTCTTGCTTCTCTTCTTTTCTCTTTCACGGGTCGCGCGCCAGAATCCAGTAAAGTACTTTCCGACCGTGTTGGATCTAGCGTGGTTTCTTTTACTCGCATCAAATGCGAGATAGGGGGAGAGGGGGAGGGAGTGGGTGGTGCCAGTTGATGACTTACTACTTGAGTACAGTACCTAGGTAGGTAGGGAATGTGTCTTGGACCAGGCGCAATACACCGCATATCCCTTCTTGATTGACTACTACTGTAGGTATTGTTCGGTTTCAGGCCTAGAGTACTGCCGCTTGGATGCCTGCACGCACCGAAGAGCAAGAAAATATCCCAACGCTACGGATGACATCCCTTCTCTCTCCTTCCAATCCATGGAAAGATGTTTTCTTCCCTTTTTTAGACTAAGAAAGGGGATCTTGGCCATAATCAAAACTATTAACGGAATACGACAACAATGGCTGACTGATTGACTGAGTGACTGACTGATTTCCTAAACCAAAAGAATTCCACGAGCAGCTGACAGGGAAAACCCAGACCCGATAGCCGCCGCCCGCCCTGCGCCTTCGATGGTGGGTATGTGACTGTAAGTATGTGAGTGGTGTCTGTGTTTTGTGTCTGTGTGCTGTGGTCTGGTCTATCACTGTGGATTCTTCTCCTTTTCCATCTTCGTAAACTCCTGCAAGTTGAATCATGACCAGCACGACCCAGAAAAAAAGTACACCAGTGGCGGAAACACAATCAAAAATGGACCAGATTTGGCGCGGGTTTTTTCAGACTTTTTTTTGGTCGAATCCTCCAGCCATTCCACCCCAAGCGCAGGACCGGAGGAGGTTTCTTTCTTTGGTTCCGACCGACTAGAGACGGAGGGAAGATTACGACGGGGGCGGAGTATGACGGTAGAGCTGGCGAAGGAAGGGAAAGGAAGATGAGCAGACGGAACCTGGGAAAGACACAGACAGACAGACAGTGAGTTGAGCGGACGAGTGAGTTGCCCAGTAATGAGAACAGCAACTAAAGGTTGGGTGATGTGGTGATGGGGATTGGTTGGGACGGGTTAGATGTGGATATCATGGATGGATTGAATCGAACATGACCTAAGGTACTCCGTACTCCCGTACACTTACAGTCTGTCTATCTGTCTGTCCTGCTTCCTAGCTAGCCTAATCAACTCACTACCTAGTGCTAAGCAAGCTGGCTGTCTGAACTTGAAGTTAAGCCAGTCGGCCCCGCGGCCACCAGTTTCACTCAGTCGCCCCAGTCAGTCACCAGGGCAAAAGACAGGAGAGGGGCGCTTACAGCTACAACTGCTGCTGCTGCTGCTGTATGAGCCCTCAGGGCTCAGCTAGTCTACAGACTTACCTATTGTAGAAAGGTACCACTGTACGGCAATGCTCATCAGCCTTCTCACTTCGCAAGGCTCTAGAGCGTTTTGCCTTCGGCTTAGGCCTGGGGGGGAAATGTACCCTAGTCTAAAGTACGGAGTAGAGAATGAGTACCTGTAATACTGTAGGCACAGAGCAGCAGTCCAGTCAAGTTCTTGGGCCCTCTATCGCCAAAAGGATTGGATGCGAGTCGAATCACCCGCAGCGATTGGACTGTCCATCTGTTGGAGTCGCCAATCTAGTGGCAGTCGGGTGATTGGTTCATTGTTTCGTTTACGCCTCGCTGCTGGGCCCGGGTCGCTCTGGGGATGCACCTTTGTACTATCCATTCACACCTGTCCATAACACCCATACTCATACACCACGCAGGCCTCGAACCAAGCCCAGTCAGACACACAAAATACCTTACATGGCTACATCATGGCTACATACGCACATCACTTGTCTTGGCCTTTTAATACCCTCACTACTACTCCCTAAGGTGGATCAGAACCAGATGAAGATATTGCCGATAAGTAAAGTTTTTCCTTTCTCTCTCTCTCTTCGTTTCTCCCCTCATTTGCTTAGCCTCATTTGAAGCTCTACCAGCTTCGGACATTTTCAACCATCAGTCCGCTGGGCTGCCTGCGTGTCTGTCTGTATGCGGTAATGGGGGTACAAAGTTACCTCCGCCCCGCAGGTGCTCCGTACTTTGTGTGAAGTATTACTGATACCAGCGAAAGTTTGTTACCTCTCGCAGTGAGAGACGCTTGACCGCTTGCAGTTAGAGGGGCAACAACTGTCCAACCGCCAAGGTTCTTTTCATACCGGACGAGCTCTGCGGATCCGTTCCATACCTGACACAACGCCTCCAGGCTTCCCATACCTTACCTCTTTTGACTCTTCTCTCCCCATGACTACCATCCAATTAGCCCGTGATCCATAACTTGCATAGCCTGACTACTGCCTGTATCCTCTGCCTACCTACCACCGGCACCCTTGCCATCGCGAATGGAGCCCTACTATGAGTAACTAGACTACGGAGTACTACTAAGCCAAAAGGTGCACCACCCTGCCGACCCAAAGTGACTGTGCCAGAATTGTCTAGATGATCAATACAGAGATACCGAATAACTGACTACTGGGTAGTTATTTTCGCTGCTCGGTGATTAATTTTGGAATTTGCACTGGATCCGGACGGAGGCTCTCTCTGACTAACCACGTCGCAGATTGGGCCGTGTGGCCACTGCCACAGTCCTAACATTGAACTTGTCCCAGTGTCTCCCTGCGACCGTGATGACTCCATCTTCAACTGCAGGCAGTAGGGTAATTAGGTAAAACTGTAAATCAACCATTGAACCGAGAGAGTTCAGTGGTTTGAGATGTGAGAGTTGAGTGTGAGTGCCACTGAAGGCCTCTTACAGCTTTCATACGCAGCGATCCATATTTCCATCCATGCCCCCGCCTCTCTCTCCTCTCTGCCTCCCTTTTTTTCCCCCGGGTACGTAGTAAGTTAGTCGCTGAGTAGGTACGGGAGTACTTCAATTCTTGCCTAATTCTTGCCTAATTCTTGCCCCGTCCTCAGGTCAATTACTGTAAGTAGTAGGGAGTGGTGCAGTGCCGTGCTTGAACTTAGGGCCGCCGATGGCCCCAAAGCATCGTCTGGAAGGCATGATCCTGTAACAAGTGTCCGTAACAATGGTAATAATGAATACCATGATTACCCATTGCAGCTTGACCACTTCACCCACCCCCCCCCCCCGTCAGCCCCCTAAGTGCCGTACTTTTCCGTACCTGAACTTGTCCGTCCGTCCCCATTCCTTTGCCTTCCGTCTGGTTGAACTAGAACCGGCGATCAACCACATTCAGCGTGCACAAACCTCCCTTCATCCAATTTCTCCCGTGCCTCCCGGGACTGCTGAGCAATGCCACACACACCCCTTCTCCCTTGAGGTGCGTGGTGAATGGATGGATGGATGGATAGTTAGATGGACGTATGGGCAAGTCATCTTCCTTTCCTGGTTTCTTTCTTTTTCTGTTGCATACTTATTATTTTGTCTAGTCTTTTATTGTTGTCCTATTACATAGTAGTCTCTTAAGTCTACTGAGGTTGCTTCAATTATTGCATACTTTTTGCTTTTCTCCACAGAAGAGTGAGAGTCTCGAATGCGTACTTGTGTACTGTGCACGGCGTACTCTGTTGTGGACGACGGTATACTCCGTAGCAAAGAGGGACGGACCACTTAGAATCAGTATCCAAAAGGGAAATAAATCTGAAGTTCTGAACGGCACACCATGACGGTTGCAATGTGACGCTAAACCCAACTCATTATTGGATCTGATATGGGGCTTTCGTCGCGACTCGCGACGGAGTTAGCAGGCACGTATTATTCCCAAGACCGAACTTCTACACTTTCCACACTTTCCACACTTTCCATCCTTCTTCCTTTTTTTTTTTTTTTTTTTCTACTTTTCTTTTTTCCCTCCTACCTTCCCTAAACCGGTAAGGTGACCTAGAGCATGCTACAACAAGAACTGAGTACTCATGTCCGGTAAGTTAAACAACGCTGGGACTGGTCTAGTCTAGGGCTGCTGACCTTGTTACCCTTCCACTAACTAGACTACTCCGTACACTCCGTAGTGGTAGTAGTAGTAGTAGCATGCATCCACTTTGTCCCCCCTCCTCCTCCCTCACGGAGGAGAAAAGTGAAGATGAAGAGAGAGTGAGGAGAGAGAGACAGGAAGCGTGAGGGAGATCCGTTTAGTGTCGCTATTAGTAGTCATAACCTGGCCAGGTTGCAGACCCTGTAAGGATACTACCGCGAACAATACCAGACAATGTGAATAAGTTTGAGTCACAAACAGATTACTGTTCTTACTGTGCCAAAAGTCAATCGGATCTCACGTTCCAAAGTAGATTTGACTGAGTCGAACACTGTACAATAGGTGAATGATATCGCAGTTCTCACAGTCTGCGGTGGGGGGAAAGGATCCAGAAACTACAGGATGGTAGTAGTTATAGCCATGATGGGTTTATTGACATGCACGCAGTCAGTCTGAGTTCAATCTGAGAGAGAATCAAGATGACATGGTGTTTCAATTGACTTTCATTACTACCTGGGTTGGCTATGTGTAAGAAGCTCAGCTACCACAGCATCCGATCAGTGATGGGATAAACTTGTCACTAAACCAGAAGGTTACCATACTTGGAGCTCGACAGGGTCTGGTTCCATTACAGCTCTGGTTCTCGGCCTGTCACTGACCTTGCCACTCTTGCCACTTGGAGTCGAGCTTCCATCTACGGATGGTTCGCTTGTTTGGCTACGTATGCCTCTTCTTTCATATACAGACGTGTTTTCCTTCCAGTACGCTTGGTATTAACTCACTCTGAAAGTCCATGTGTAGAATATTCAGGGGCAACATCCATCCTTGATCGCAGGGACTGATGATCCGGCACCGGCATTAACTTATCGTTGAGTTCTGACTCTTCGGAGATGATCCACTGCGTGCACCGCGGCGCCTAAACTAGGCTTGGAGCCTATGGGGAATGGGGTTAGGGGATTGAGTGCGTGCGGTATGGCGGTAAGCTACCGCTTAGAGTCCCAGTGGACTCAAGTCACAGGTCACTAAGGCCTATCTTAACTTTTAGGCACATCAAGAATAGGGCTACCTGCATCTAGCATGTGGGAATTGCTTAGTGAACCCCGGATAGGAACTCATACTTCTCTACATCTCAGATCCCATCTGCATGGGGAGTAAGATCAGAGAATGATGACGAGAGCCAGCGAAACAATACCGATAACGGTTTGTCTGAATTTGGGGTCCGTTCCCCCTTAACTTTCCTTGAACTGACCGTCCTCAGCAGTGTGTTGGTTGGTGTTCTTGGTGTCTTAGTGAGGAGTGGGCGAGGTATCCAGCGGTATCGATACGCTCCCCGAAGAGTCGACTTGTCCAATAGTGGGCAGGCTGGAGGTCCACAGTACGAAACAGGCGGGGCTCTGGACAAGTCCATGGCCATGAGGTGCTGTTGGATGTGAGAGACAGATTAAATGGAGGCGTCGACATCTCCTCCCTGACTGAGGAAGGGTGTCAGAAGTGAGCCAGGCCACAGTGGTAGTGAAAGGTCTTAAGGGATTGTTTCTCTTATCATCTCATCTAATCCAGCAGGAGATTAGTTGTGATCTGAATGCAGATCATCGTCGTCTGATTCATGATAATCGTGGTGTTTGCTCGACTCCGACCGAGGAACGGGGGGGGAAGGAGGAGATGTGGGAACCGAGCGATCCAATGTTTAGCCAGGCGGTCTGGTGCAGTCGTAGACCACGGAGTACTGTCGTAGCCCCAGTCAACACAAAACGGTGATGCAGACCAGTTTGATGGGTTTGCATCTCCCGGTCACGATGACTCAGCACCGGAGCTCTGTTCTTCCCGCAAAACGTTCCGGAATGACAGGATCGTGTACCCAGCCATTGACATCGGCACCTCCATTCCTTTGTTTGCTTCTTCTCTGGCTGCCTATGCCGAGATTCCGCTCACTACAGGCCAATTGACTGGGAAGAAGGCTTCTACAAAGCTTGATCCAGCTTGTCTGGGTAGGAACGCACTCCGCCATCGGTAGGAAGTATGTGAATATTTGGTACCGAGCCTACGCGCGGGATATCTGCTAATTGCCAATCTCCTGTGATGTTTAGGTCCAGCAAGTCGAGTCCTGTCCGCGTCTACAAAGTTCCTCTCTACGCTCCTTTGTCAACTTTCACACATTGGCTGTTTTCATCTCATCCAATATCACTTGCCGGCGATTGGACGCCAATGTTGCTGACCTGGTTTCAATCCACTCCGTCAACACTCTCTGGATCTGACAACTGAGTCGATTGTTTTCTTTTCACGTCTTTCGCTTGAGCTGTGAACAATCATTATCGAGACCCTACACCAATTTGCAACATGGGGCGCCTCAGCTATCCTCCCCAGGTGGATAGCCCCTCAAGACAACTCCTTCTCGATCTCACGCGCGACCTCGAGCAACTGAAGATTCACAATACGGAACTAAAGAAAGTCAAAGCCTACGAGCGTCGCTCCTTCTACGAAAGCCTCGATCGTCTGGACAGCGAGCGCGAAGTCCAGCATAACGCGGCCCTTGACAAAGTCGCGCAGTTACATGACCAGGTGTTAGAAGAAGCTGAAGAGACGCTACGCGCCCATCAACGAGCAGTTGAGGAGGAGATTCGTCGGAAGGAGAAAGAGGCGCGACGAGAGGCGGAACGTCTGGAGAAGGAGAGACAGGAAAAACAGCGACGGGAGCAAGAGGAGGCTGCCCGTCGAGAAGCCGAGCGCAAGGCTGCCGAGGAGGCCCGAAAGAAGGCAGAGGAGGAAGCAGAGCGCAAGAGGCTAGCGGCACAAGAGGAACAGGAGCGCAAGGAACGGGAACGACGCGCGGAGGAGGAGCGCAAAAAACAAGAAGAGGCAAGGAAGGCGGAACAAGAGGCTGCAGAGCGTCGGGCAGCAGAGGCACAGGAGGCTCAGGCAGAGAGGCAACGCCGGGTCGGTGGAGGCCGCTTGACGGAAGATGAAGTCAAGATTCACACCCGTTATGTGGAACTTCACCAGCACTTGAAGAAGTTCCGGCAATACCTCAGGAATGAAAGCAAGACGAATCCAGTCGTGAAGCAGAACATGGGTGATATTCGGCGATCCATCCAGAAGTGTGTTGGACAGCTCCGTGAGACTAAGGGAGGCAACAAAACACAGGTGAGGATTCACATCGTTCGCGCTGTGGTCTGGGGAACAAGCTAACCATATTGCTGCTGCTTAGATTCAGGAAATTCGGACAACGCTCGAAAAAGCCTCCTCTATCGCCGAACCGTCGGTGGATGTGCGCCAATTCATGGCTTTCCCTCCGGCTGAAATCGCCAACTCCGACGATAACAAGGTCCCCGCGCTACTGATTTACGCCCTCAACATCTTTTCCAAAGCCCTCATTGCTGGCCTCCTCCAGGAAGCCGGAATCAACATTGGACATGCAGAGCCGATCGGCATTGTGGCCGCACAGATTTTCTCGCTGGACGCTTTCGTCTACAAGGGCCACCACATGGTGGACATCCTCTTGGCGAAATACCGTGTCTTTTGCCCGGCGCTGTGGGGATTTTGCGGCAGCGAACAAACCGAAGGCGGGCGACGTGCCGTGGGTTGGCGGCGGGATGGGCCGGACGGGCCTTGGCTCAGTGAACAAGCCCATGCCGAACGCATGACTGCTCTCGGGGCCGGCTATGCCGCCCTCACCCTGCGCAATTTCGGCAAAACCACGCGCAAGAACCCCTTCCCTAACACCATGTTCTGGCAATCGATGCACAAGATCCTGTCCATCCCCGTCGACCAGATCCAAGATACTCATATCACCCTCTTGACAGCTATGCTCAAGACCTCCGCCGAGCGGGTCGTGGGTTTCTTTGGACACGTTGGACTGGCCTTAATGAGACTGGCGATAGTTGACCTTCCCAGCCAGCTTCCTAAGGAGACCATGAGTGTGAAACAGTTGAAACTACTCAAGAATCTCTACCAGCGAGAAAAGAACATCATCATATGAGCGACGGAAAGCTCAAGGAAATCT
Source organism: Aspergillus aculeatinus CBS 121060 (assembly GCF_003184765.1). NCBI lineage: Eukaryota > Fungi > Ascomycota > Eurotiomycetes > Eurotiales > Aspergillaceae > Aspergillus > Aspergillus aculeatinus. Next base: position 571,518 of record NW_020291479.1, read on the forward strand.
TCCAGCGACCTACAAGCTTCTTTGTTGGAAAAGTGTAGGTTACACACAGCCGGGGCTGTCAGTTTCCATCGACTACTGATGCTGTGCACACTCCCTGCAGAAAGTGGCAGCTTAGTGCACGAGTTTTGACCGAGATTATCCCGAGTCTACGCCGTGATCGACCACATGCCAGACTGCCGCTCCAGATATCTAGGACGCGCGCCTCTGGATCAGGTAGCGCAGGGTTCTACGATGTACTTGAGTACTGGCGCCAGCCTGACTTTTTGATGTGCCGCCATTCCGGTCAGGACATTCCATTCCATTCATAAATGCCGGCTTGACCATTTGCATTGCAGGCAATCCTTTTAGGTTCATTAAACTTCAAATCCTCGAGGCGGGGCGACATTTAGCTATTTGAAGAATACTAGCGAAGAAGGTTAATTATACAAAGTGACATAATACCATTACCGGGATCACACATTTACATTTGATCTGTGACGCAACGGAGGGCCATCCCGGCACGTACGACCACGACCAACATTACGGCTGTAAGAAATCATCAAAAATAATCAAGAAATCATCAAAGAATCATCATCACTTTGTCGCACAGTTGTCCCAACCAATGGCGACCAGTTGGAATTTTTTGATGGGGGAATCACCCGATATGATGGAATCAAAGCCAGCCAGCCTTACCCACAATAATAATGCCTACACAGTCACGCCACTTGATATCCATGTACCCTCCCAGTCCAGACCGACATACCCGTCATTCGGCCGGTTGGGACGTTGGCCAGAGCATGGAAATCGCTAGGTTGGACGATGGCCTGTTGTTTTCCGGTCGGCCCGTGTTGGGTGGTTTCCGAGTCGATCAATTCCGGTGGATCATCATTCATCATCTGCCATCTCACAGCCCTTTCTCAACGGCCACTTCTATCATTATCTTCTCTTCTCGTACCTGATGACGCACGAGCTGCACACTGCTTCACTTTATGTCCACCTATGTCACACAAAAGGGGTACTCTGATCGACCACTACCTTATCGGTGAATATCCCTACCATGTCGAACCATGTGTTTACAATCGAGCCGGTTTCCCGAGCTCTCTATATAAACTCGGATTTCTCGCCTAATGGAGTACGAGCTGGTTTTTGGACTCTCAAGATGGAATTCTTTCTCTTGACAATACCCCACTAGCACAATATGGCCACAAATCTACCAGTTGAGCTCATCTATTGCATTCTCGATTACCTCGATGTGGAAGACTACATCGCCGCTCGGGCAACCTGTCGAAAATGGCGGACGGCAGCCTCGACCTCGTCCATTATTCGAAACACCCTTCAGCAGGTCCCCGTCTTGCTGCCCTCTCGGACGGATCTCCTCGCAAAGGAGGATTGGAACAGCTACTTCTGTCAGATCGTCCGTCAGAACTTGCTGGGCTGTCGCAACCGCGTTCAGAGAACGCAATCGAGGTGCCAGCTCCCTCCGGAATGCTCGCATTGTACGATATACGACATCTCTCGCGACGGCCGGAAGCTTGTGGCGCTGAAAGGCGCACGAGCGTTACTGTATAGCCGCTCAGGCGCCGACGGTCCTTGGGAACTCCTCCGCTCCTCACCTTTGTACTCACTCTGGACATCCGTATGTCCTGCCGTGCTAGGCACATCACAGCATACAGAGCACCACATCGCGCTGTCGTCAGACGGGCAGTTCCTCGCCGTTGGGCTGGACAAGACGATCCAGATCTATAGCCTGCTCGGAGACCTGGACGGTCTCACCTCCCCTGCCCAGCATACCGTGAACCAGGAAAACAGATTCCTCCATCCGCCGCCTGCCAACTACGAGGATACCAACGGCACGATCGCGAGCCTCGAATTTGCCGAGGACGACGACACTCTACTCCGCGTCGCAATCGCTCAAGATACCACCGCTTTCCAACCGACCCGCGTGCGCTACCTGGGTAATCCAGATCGCAAGCCAGCAGGTCCTACCTCTCTCGCATACTGGCGTGCCACCATCAACCAAGTCTACCTCGACTCCGCCTCCATGGCCGGCACCCTCAGCCCCGGCGACAGGGACAAAGTCTCTCTTCGAGGCCTCCAGCTCCTGCCGCGGAGCTACCACCAGGCCCCGCAGCGGTCATCCACAGCCGAAGACGCCGCTCACCCATGGCGACGATATTTCACCGCATGCCTCGAAAGCACCGCCAGCAGATCAAATGGCTACTGCATCGGTCAAATCGACACATCCCCAACCCTCCCGTCCTCCGCACAAACAATAACCATCCTCCGCCTCCTTCCCAGCCGACAAAACCACTCGACAATGCCCCAAATCACCCCCTTCACCATCCCCTCAGACCTACCTACACCTTCCCCCACCACCGATCCCTCCAAACCCACCCCCACCCCCCAAACCAACCTTTCAAGACATAAATCAACCTTCGAAACAACAGACACCCACCACAAAACCACCACCCTCCACGCCGCCACGACCGCCAGATGGAACACCGCCAACCTCCCCACCGCGGCACCCACCACGGCAGCCCCGCTCCTTGCAATCTCCCCGGACGCAAGCCTAATGTGCCTCTACGAGCCCGGCACAGGCCATTACTCCAGCATCGCCGGCGGCGGCGCAATTTACCTCTACAGCCTGCAGAACGGGGATCCACCTGCCCGTCTTCTACAAACACAAACCACCCAACCTGAAACAGTACCAGCACCAGCACCAGCAGCACCACAAAACCCGACCCCAACCCCCACAGCCCAACTCCCCAACTTCCCCGACATAGACCCCCAAATCCCAACCTGGTCCCTCCTCCTCGACATCACAGACGAGGACATCCAATCCATCCGCATCACGCCCCTCCCTCCCTCAGATAGCAAGCACCAGCAGCACCATCACACACAAACGCAAACCAAATACAGTATCACAGCCACAACAAGCGCCAACTCCAAACAGCTCCTCTCGTGGCAGATCTAATCACGCACATCAAGGGGCCATCACGCGAGCGAGCAAAAAGAAAAAGCAGAGCACCCACCCAAAGAATCAGCAAGGCGTGAAGAACCTTGAATCCCCTTCCACTTTCCACTTTCCCTGCCTCTTCCCGGGAAAGGAAGCCACAAGCAGAAAAGCAAGCTTGGCATGCGCAGAGGCATAGCAACCAAAGGTGTTAAGGATCTCTCCATTTCCGCGTCACAGTTCGGTTCGTTTTATTTCTAGAATGCTTACGTTCGAGCCTTGAGAGAAGATGAATATGATGTATTGCAGTACCGCATGTAATGGGTAATACTTTTGTTAGTGACTGGGGTTTCTTTACCGAGGTAGAGTTTTATTGTGGAATATACAGTACCTGAGTCTTGAGAGAGGAAAGACAGGCCCTTGTATGGGTCTTCATGTTGACGATTCTACAATTCCAATTACTGGGTAAGAGGGAGGGGGGGGGACTTCACATCTGCTTCTGCACTGTACTACTGTATACCAGGGGGGAAAAAGAGATCTACATTCTTCAGTACTACGCCCAAACACTAAGCCGAAGTTCCTGCACTCAAGCAAAAGAAGAAAGAGCGATGACGCCATACCCATCTGCAAGGGGGGCGGACTCCAGCCCGCTTGGGTCACTCACTCAAAGCACTATGTACCCGCCAACTCATATCCTCATACAACCACCCAAAGCAAACCACACTACGCAATGCTGTACCTCTAGACACACCCAAACCGGCAGACCGGAATTAAGATCAAGCAAAAGAAAAACAACTCTTGTGTACAGTACATACACATTTGCAGCAAAAGGTCTCAAATCAAATCAAATCAAATCAAGATGATGGGGGTGGTATCCAGTTCAGAGTTAGGACGCAAGAAAAAGAGAGAAATAGAAACACATTGGATATGGTATAATAAACGAAAGAATAAGAAGATGCGTCATCAAAGATATTTCTCGCCTCGCACACAGCACAACAAAATAAATCACATGATATGGATGGCCAAAAGGTTAAACTTCGGAGAAAGAGAGTGTAAAAGATGCATCGTGATATAACAAGTCGGTAACAAAAGCAAGGAACCACTCTTCTCGTCAACAAGAGGCCCTGAAATTATCTATTAACATGAAGTATGGAGAAACCTGCGACGAAAGGATATGGACAGTCTAGGATGATGATGAGGTTGGGGATGTGATCTGAGGTCCGAAAGGCCCATCGATTGTCTCTCGTGGTGATGCTGATACCAGACCGTCAGCCGTGCTTTCCGTGTCCTCATGGAAAGAACTGTGTGTATAGTCGGTCGGTTCGGCGTCGTGGTCATAGCTTGATCGCCGGAGAAGAGGCGGAGTACTTGGAAGCTCACGCATTCGGCTCGCGCGCCCGGACGGTTGCTTGGGTGTTGTGTTGTAATTTCTCAAGGGTCGAGTCTCTGATGGGCGTCTTCCACTCGTTGGTGCTAGGTTACTAGAGTTGGACGAAGCCTGGCGGAGGTTGCTGGCAGGAGGCGTTAAGAGCCCGGACAGGAACGAACCAGCACCTCCCTGCTTGGATGGTGTTTGTTCAGAGCCGACGCTTTCCCTCCCCTTGCGCCAGTTGCCCCATGCCGCCGCGGCCGCAAGTGGAAGCGAGCGCGGGGAAGCAGTCAGTTCCGCAAGCGAAGGAAGGCTCGGGAAAGCCTGTCCCGAGTGCACTCTCTCTCTCTCCTGTTGCTGCATCTGTAGATTGGCTTTCAGGCGAATGGCGGCGTCGCGGACAGCATGTTGATCGAAGGATGGCTGCGACACGGTGTTGATGATGTCCTGAAGATCATCAATCCGGACACCAAGCAGCTCACGCAGCCAGTTGATTTCGGTATCCCTCTCCTTGATCTTGTTGGGCGCTTCCTTATCGACGGTAGAGATTTCTTGCTCGAGCTCTTCAATGCGAGTTTCACGTTGCTGCAACTGGTCTTGAAGGACCAGAATCGATTCTCTCAATGCTTGAGGGGAAATCTTCTCAGGGACCATGGAGCCATTGGGATATGACATCGAAGGCGTACTGGCATGCGTAGACTGTGCGATGGCAGGGCCCGACTTAGCAGACTGAGCAGCTTCCGCGGCAGCACGAGCAGCTTCCTGGGCGATCTGAAGTCTTTCCTCAAGATGCTGGACTCGGTCGTGAAGATGGTTGGCCTTGTCTTCGGACAGCGCCAACCGTTCCAGCAGATGACCTTCGTTTCGCTGTCTATCCTCAGAGGCATTGTGCAGAGCACGGGCGTGGCGTTCCCGGAGATCGTTGAGAACGCGTTCGTGGTTTCGGCGCTGTTCTTCAATGGCCAGCTCTTGGGCTTGAGCGGCCGCTGCCAGGGCATTGACCTTTGTCTCGGCCGCCTCTTCCAACAACATCTCGTAGCGTTCCCGAGCCGTGTCATTGTCGAGTCGCACATTGTCCATCTGGCTCTGCAGGCGAAGAATCTGTGCTTCTAATTCAGCCCGTACGATGTTGACTTGGCTGTTAGCGGCCTCCAGATCCGATTCCAGTGAGTTTCTGGTGCGTTGGATTTCGATGCGACTGCTCTCGCGCGCCTCATTGAACTCACGCTCGAACCGAGCCGCCTTGAGCTCCAAATCGTGGTTCTGCAGACGCAAGTTCGCCACCAGCTCTTCAAGCCTTGCATTCTCTTGTTGGGATTGACCGAAGATAAACTTCAGCTTCGCTGCTTCGCGTTCCTTTTCTTCGAGCCCATCGATGTCATACTCCAATTTCTCGCGCAGCTTCGTCTCGCGCCCGTAAGCAGCACGCAATTCATTGTACTTGAAATTGAGCTCCTCCTCCCGCCGGCGCCATGAAGATTGATCATGAGTCACGTCCCGAATTACCGTCGCCATCTCCTCTTGGAGACGATCCAGCTTGTTACCGAGATTCTGCCGGACACTCATACCATCTTCGAGGCGTGTCCTCAACTGCTCAACGATGCCACGTAGACTCTTGTTCTCGGCCTTGGCCTCCTCAAGAGCAGCCTTGGATTGCTCGCTGTCTCGCTTGTAGTTGTCGGCTGTGACCCGGTATTCATCGAGAGTGCCCTGGAGCGAGATGTTCTTGGACGAGAGTTCGGCAAGAGTGAATTTCAAGGTTTCGTGCTCTTGTTCAAGCGTATCGGCCTTGTGCTGAACAGTCTCATAGTAAGGGATCTTCTCAGCCTTGAAGTGCAGCAACCGGGCCTCAGCAGATTCTGCAGCCTCACTATGACGAACAGCATCTTCTTCAACCACCTTGAGAAGCCGCTGAAGTTCTGCAACAGAGTCTTGGGCTTCTCTGCGAAGCTTGTACTCTTGGTCCGCTCGCTCATCAGATAGTCGAAGCATGTTCTTCAGGCCTTCAATCTGGAGCATCAGACTTTCAGCGGGAACCTCATCCGTCTCCGACGAACGCGCATCACGCTGGCTTGAAACCAACTCTTGCATCATCTCTCTGAGCTCTGTTACCGGGTCCTGTGACAACTTCTGAATGGTCAGGGCTTGTAACGCCGAGACGCTTTCCCGTAGCTGGGCAAGTTCGGAAACCGCGTGTTCGTCCTTGACTTGCTGGGGTGCGTGAGCAGCGAGTGCTTCCAAAACGACCGCTTTCAGCTTATCAAGCTTTTCTCTCTGACGCATGTGTGATCTTGTACTGAACGACTCATTTTCCTCGTACACATCCTCTTCGTCGTCAGCATCGCTATTGTCGCCGTCGGCAGATGCGCTCCAAAGTCTGGTATGAGAGCCAGATGGGATAGCCATGACAGACTCTTGAATCACCCCAAGTGCTCGCTCTAATGGCCTCAGCCGTTCGTCGATAGTTGTACCCACGAGGTCGTTGATATGGCGATCAAAGAACCTGCTTCGGTTTACCAGTTTCTCATCTTCGCCTGAGGAGATTACATCGTCCCAATCGCTGATGTGCTCGGTACGGCTCACAAGCTGACGAATCGGCGAGGGGAAGCCAGAAATTGCACCCTTTGATGGAGAGGCGGAGAACTGCGATTGAGCTTCAAAGTCAAGCTTAGGAACGTCCAATGTGTGAGGAGCTGGGCCACGTCCTGGGCTTGGGCTTGGGGCCTCGCTTCTGATTTCAGCAGGAACGTGGCGCTTTTCTTTGGTCACATGCATGACAGATTCAGGCACACGACCATTAGTCAGAGGTGTGCTTATCCGCTCAATACCGACGTCCGAATCGTCGTTAAGCTGCTCCATGATAGCATTAAGCTCTTCCTCATCGGGAGAGTCTTCATCATCTTCCAGATGAGCTGGCTCGGGCAATCGCTCACGTTTCGGTGTGGCCTGAGGGCTAGCGGAACTCTTCGAGCGTTCCTGGGTGATAGCAGCTCCCAACTTAGTGGATGATAAGACTTTATCCGCAGGTACCGGAACAGCTCGCCCTTGCTCTTCTTGGACAGCATCGCGCTCGATGGATTTCTGGACTTCATGCAACGGCTCCGGCTCTGTGTGCTTGATTTCAGATTCAGACTCTGGCGCTGCAACAGCACTCTCGTTCTTCATCTCCTGAGGAATCCAGGTGGAAGCTTCGCTGATAGGAGTGTCCTTCCGTTCGGCAAATTTGTCGTCTTGGGCCGAGACAGGTTTCGGGATCGCTGGGAGTGCTCCTCCATCCTCAGGTACAATGTTCTCTTTGCCATCAGCGGATGTATGGGATGGCTGGCGCATGTGAGCGGATTGAAGGTTGGTCGCCTCGGCTAGCGCAGCAGGCACGCTAAGCTGGGCTTCGGTCTCTGAAAGTTCATCGCCACGGCGAGCACGCTTGTGACGGTCTGGACGACCTGGTCTGCCATTGTCATGCTCACCCTCATCCTTGCTTCTTTTATCCTCGTTGACATCATCAGGCCGTACAATGGGAATGGCTTTGGATTTCTTGGAGGCTTTCGACGACGCTTGGGAAAGGTCGACGTCGCTGAAGATCTTGGTTCCAGCACTTGTGGATTCTTGCGGCGCGGCAGAGTAAGTGCTACCACCAGGGTTGAATGCAGGGGCTGCGACATTGAATGAGGCCGTGGAGAATTTGAATTCACCCGATCCAGTGGTTCGTTTAGTGGCGTTGTTGGAAGCACCAGGGGTAAAGGAGGGAGCCTTCGTGTCGAAGCCACTGTTACCAGGCTCAAATTCAGATTGTGAGCCAAATGTAAATACAGGGCTCCCGCCCGCTTGGAATTGGAACGAGTTGTCTTGGTTTGCGAACGGCTGGGATGACGGCGCCGCAGTGGGTTTAAATTCTTTAGCGTCAACATTGAGAGACGATGTTGAAAGCTTCGAACGATGTCCGCCAATATAGGAGCTGCCACTAGGTCTGGACTGATGCCAAGGCACGTTGTTGGCATGTGGCCCATGCCTAGGTGTGCCAGAAAGGCTTGGATTGGTATCGATGTCGGACCCTTCATGCGCGATCTCTCCAGAATAGTTCCCGTCGTAGAATTGGTGCATGTGATGCGGTAGCTGCTGCACACCCATGTTGTCTCCTCCGAAAGCCCACTGCGACTTCAGAAGCTCACTGCCATCGAAGTGGCCCAGATGTTGTCCGCGATTGCCGTCATCGAATGGTTGCCTGTCAAAAGATTCTTCCAAGTGGTAGGCCGGAGTGAAGCTGTCCAGGCCCTTCTGGAGTGTTTCGCTCAGGTTGTGGCCGCGACTGTGACCGCGGGGCGTGGGCTGGGCAATTTCGACAGTAGAGGCATGGAAATTATCGAGGTTCTCTGTGGGAGTGTGAAGAGGGCGTAACAGATGGCCTTCAGTAGCATTAACAAGCACATCGTGATCGCCGTACACATCCTTCGGAAGGCCCATTTGCTCCCCATAGCCAGGCTCCGCGAATGCGGGATCGTTGTAGCTGGGTTGGAAAGCATTTTGTTCATTCAAAGGCGAAACGGGCGACAGGATCGAGGTAAGGTTAGGTAGCGTGCCAGGCAAGGTGGAACCAGCGCCAGGTTGCCGAGGATTGAAGAAACTTTGAGGTGTAAGGGAATTTTGAGCCGGCGGAGTAGGTTGAAACGGCATAGAGTATGGCGGTATGAGATTCTGATCCACACCCAAAAACGGTGTCTGTATACTGAACTGTGAGGCCGGAGAAGCCAGCGAACCCAAGCCAGCTGCGGGATTTCCAGGTTGGTTCAATTGCGGGGAGAAGTGATGAGACATGGATAACGGATTGCTAGCGGCTGATGCTGTTGGGATCGGGGGCGACGACACTAAGCCAGGGAACGAGGCCATCTGGCTCATAGCGGGTGAAATGGACGGCTTGGGCTCGTCATCTCCCAAGGATACGCCCAGAGCCCGCAGTTTCTCCTCTTGGAGGAAGGCGACATACGCATCCCAATCGGCTTTGTTAGGAATACCGACGCTATAACTCCCAGACGCAAACTCTTCGTGCACTTCTCCTGGATCAGGAAAAATTGGGCGACTCAAGCCACCCAATTCCAAATCTGTCGAGTCATTCGATGCAGAAACACTGAACCCGCGGGTGTCGTAGCCTTGTTCATTGAGGCTCCTCAATCGCTCTTCGACATCATCGAGAGTCAAAAGTCGGTAGCCAGACTCCTCGGTGCCTCGTCTGTCATCGAACGGTAGCGCGATATTGCATACTTTCCCCCGCCAAATAAGCTTCTTCCTTTGTCGTTGCACGGGCGGTTGGACAATGCTCTGCTCAGATCCCTGGCTTTTCACAGCCGGGGAATCGATGGATTCTGGAAAGTGTTCCGTACTCGATGGGGCATCTCTGACCTCGTCCACCGGGGGTGGAGGCAACGGCTTCTCTATCGATAAGGATGGAGCCTGGTGTTGCGACGGTCCGGCGGCGGTGTGTATGTCTGTGGAATCCATGGTTATCAACGGGGGATCCTTATCGTAGGCGAAACCCCAGAAGTCTTCCTGCCGCAACGTATCCGTTCTCTTGTGTTGGTACTCCTTATTTCTCCTGCTGCCTTCACTGCGACCGGTGACTGCTTTTCGGCTGCCGAAGTCGGCGAGAGTTGGAGTTCTCAGAAGATCTTCGTCGCGGGCGTCTTGTTCCAGGCCCAGCCAATCGTCAGAAGTGTCTTCCGCGAAGTTCTGCGCTGTGAAGAACGAGGGCGCCTCGCTTCCCGAATCGTCACTTAGCCAATTACCACGCTCAGTCCTGGGTTGACCTGAGAGGTACTGATTGATCCAGTCCTGTGTGAAATCCTTGATCGACTTTCCTCCTTTCCTACCGAACGGTGACCGGCTCAAGAGACGGCTATACGGGCGTCGGGTTGAGTTGTCTCGGGCAGAAGGTCTGAGAAGATCGGTGTTACTCGTTTCAAGACCGTGTTGGACACCACTGCGCATCGAGGCCGGAGAGCTATTTCCGGAACCACGATCAACAGCAACGGCGGACTGACTCAATGACCACGAAATTGTCCGAGGGCTGGGTGCGGCATACGGCGAGCCCCAGGCGGTTGTATAGTAGACGCTGCTTTCTGCCCTTCTATTCTCCGGTGATGAAGTCGATGATTCCCAAGCGCCTCGGTATTTGGGTAGGACGGGCAGTGAGTTCGGGGGGTTCGGCGTTACGCTGCGGGAGATTGACCGGCCAGGGGAATCAGCGGTCGAAAAGCTCGACACTCGAGGCGAAGTAGGAAACGAGGTCAATGGAACAGTCAAATGTGAATCAACCCTGAAGCTGAATTGCTGAGTGGAGGATGGCGGCGGCGATGGCGGAGAGAGCGCCGAATTGGCGGAAGATGCGGAGGGACCTAGATCTGTAGACACCAAAGCATTGATCGTTTAGCCTCTGCCCCATTTTCAGTGTGGCTACGAGAGTGCAAGCATGAAAATGACCGGGGGAGGGGGGACGAATGCGCGACGCGACACCGCTAGAAGGGAAAAGGGAAATCATTTTTTATTTTAGTCTTTTAGGGAAAAGAGGGGAGGCATGATGGGGGCGTTTGGCATTGAATGCAGTGAATGCAGCCAAGCTACCACTCAGACCGGCAGCAAGGCAAGACGAAACAAGACAAGACAGACAGCACTGGCAGATGGGCAGACGGGCAGACAGACACACACCTTCCGTTTCGTCTCCTGCAGCAAGCACTTGCTTGCTGCTCCCCTTATTGTCCAGAATGATGGAGCATGGAAAGCAAGCTCGAACACTGGCACTACCTCACAGAAAACCTGTGATCAACACAGGAGGGAGGAAGATTGACTTTGTGTGAGATCGTACCTCTGGGAATTATGGTGGTGGTGAGTGTTGTTTGTTTTGTCGTCGGTGTTGTCGGTGTTGTTGTTGGTGCGAGTGAATGGCAACAATTATTATCTTCAGGGGCGGTGGGCTCCGACAATGGACGAATGACCCAATCCAGACATCCAATGGAACGGGAGGTGGGGGGGAAAGAGGGATGCTAGAAAAAGAGAGGCAGCGGACAACAAATTACAGAGATAACCTCAGGTATGCGATTGACAGGGACATGGCGCATACGCAGGAAGGACGGTTGAAATTGAGGTTGGGAGGAAACTGGAAAAGAAAATGAGGATGAGGCGGGAAAAAAAACACACGATTGGCGTGAAGCCGGAGGGAAGAAGTGATTTACCTTCATCTGTACTAGTATGCGCATAGTAACGGAGTAGTAGTGACTGGTAAGGTACGGTAACTCCAGTAAACTCAACCTCGGACCATCAGAGAGCAGAAGCTCTTTTTTAGTGGTGGCCTTCTGCCTTCTTCTGGTTTAGTTCTCTACCTTAGCATTGAATAGTCGGCCAACTCACACCCACTTACTTCATTCATGGTGAGGTAGTTAGGTAGATGTGTTTGACCGCCATTGACGTGGTGGTGGTGGTGGTTGTGTGGCCTTGGTTCTTGATTAATTATTCCCTCAGTTATTCTCTCAGTAAGGATAAACTAATCATGATTGAGATTGGTGTCTGCCTCCAAGCATGTTCCAGCAGGGTGGCATGGCATATCAGTACCTAGCTGCTAGACCCGCATGCCTACGCGATCAGAGCGCGGCCGTCAGTCTTATCTTAAGCTGTAGGTATTGTTAGGCATTTCAATGTGCTGGCTCCTCTGCCAGGACCGAATAGCCCAGAGATTCCCCATAGTAAACATAACCGTGCTGATTTCTCCCGCGGTTCGAAAGGGAACTCAGGGGTAAAGCTGCGCTAACCAGCCTACCACCGTCCGTTGCGAACCACGGTTCATCGGCTGCCCGTGACTTCCGTTGCTTGCAGTCCTGGTGCCCGGCAGTCTTCGAAGCAGTTGCTAGGATGGAGGATTCCCCGCCTCCCCAGAAACCAGCCAAGTACCGGCAATTAAATCGACGCTGTCTCTTCAACAACCTGTATGAAGGTACCCTCAAAAGATACCAGGTTGCTTTATTAATCTTGATTAGTCCTCGTGGTATCAGAGATCATAGATGCCAAATGATCAATCTCAAATCTCAAATTAAGATTTGTTCCTGCATTGAAGTTACGTCTCTCGCGGAAAGCTTAAGAGTCACGGGTCGGATGAGCACCACCTCGCGGGGACAAAGCCCGCGTCAAGGTCAGGTCCTTACCTGAGGCCCGTGCTTTCGACGATTGACAGAGCGAATTATAAAACATGTAAGACCTATGTTACAGGTGATGGGACAAAGAAAAAAAGAACAAAGAAACGGAGCCGGGCCCCTCATCGCACAACCTCGAGGCTTTCAGGCGTCTAGTTCGGGCAGTTCAGGTTGAATTTGGGCTTACGATCGGCAGTGAAGAGACCCCAGTGCTTCTCATCCATTGACTGGCCGTTGTCTCCAACACTGTTGGGCTTCCAAGACTCGTCGAAGGCCTCAAAGTAGAACACGTCAATGTTGGAGGCTAGCATAGCACAAACCGAGGTCTGATAATACTGCTCAGCATTCTTAGTACCGGCGACGGAGTTTTTGCCATAGTTGGATCCTCCATCTACGACCTATTAGCGAACGAAACTCAAAGAGTTGAATAGATGAATAACTTACCAGTCGGCCAGCCAGTCTCGCCGTTCCCGAAGTAGATGTTGTTAGCATTTGAGCCAGCGATCTGCTTCACACGCTCCTTGGCAGCGTAAACATCATCGAAATACACTTGTTTGGCATTGGCGAGAGAAACATCCTGCCAGTAAGCAAACCCATTGGCCAAGCTAGCAACACGAGTCAGTCTCAGTAGCATACTCCCAGCATTGATTAGCAGGGGGTGCTGCTTACAGGTATCTAACCCCAGCCTGGATGATGGGATCAGCGGTGCCATCGGCGAACTTGTTCCAGCTATCCACGGTGCCCACGGCTACCTTGGGGAACTGGTTCTGCACTTGCTGAATCAGGCTCAAAAGCTGTTGAGCCGTAAGACTCTTGCGGTAGAGGACTTCAGAGCCGACAGTGATTGCACTGACAACGTCTTCATTGCCGGGCACAGACTGTTTCAGAGCATTGAAGTCGTTGTTGAAGGAATCAGTGTAGTCGGCCCTAGTCGAATGTATGGGTTAGCGACCCGCTGATACAGATCCTTTGACGGTCACACAGGCGAGCACGTACCAGATGCCCAAGACGACCTTGAATCCCTTGTTTTTGGCGGCAGGAATGATGTTCTGAGCGGTGTTGCAGTCACTGGCAGAATAGGTGCGGACGATTTTAGTCACACTCTTGAGTGCCTCGAAATCAGCCTCGTAGTCACCGGTGGCCTTGCAGCTGCCGTCTGCGTTCTTGTTGCCAAGAGCAAGCCCCAGAGTGCCGGCCGCAGTAACAGCGGGGATGGTGGCCAACAAGGCAGGCAGCAAGCTAATGATACGCATTCTCAAACAGAACGGTAGGATGATTGATTCCTATGGACAGCGAAATGACGAGCGATTGCAGAGCAGATTGTCAGGACGAAGTGCAGAAGAACAGGAAGTATCCTTTTTTTCAACTTTTGCTGCAAAGGATGCAAGACAAGAAAGAAAGGAGGGCGTCTATAAAAAGAATGAGCGCCAGGTGAAAGCACACACACACAAATAGCAACAAGTTGGGGAGGGGGGAAGGATCAAAGGGGGAGGGATTGACCGAGTTATTATAAGAACACAAAGCACTGTGCAGTACGTCAGGGAACAGACAGTACAGTGGAGCGATTCAATGTGGGATGAATAAATGGATCCGTCAGTGTGATGAGAGCAAACAACCGTGGACCCTCCAGCTGGTTGGTGTGAGGCAAATTCGTGCATTCACATTGTGGTAAACCTCCAATAAGGGATGAGGATCAGTCTGCTACTACCAATAAGTAGGAAAGGATTGGTCCTGTCGGAAACCCACAGTGCTTTGTGTAATGAGAGTGGAAGTGGCATCCATTTGACGGCCAGAAGGGAAAGAAAACTATCGGGTGGATCTTTGCACTTGGGGGGAATTTCCCGGGGAGTCTGGAGGAGGATGAACAGGGTCCGCTTCCTGCTTCGGGGACTCCGCAAGCCTTACTCAAAGCCGCCAAGCGCCCGTTAATCCCTGGACGCCCTTGCGCTCGATTTTTAAATTGGGGTTCTGTCGGCTGTAGCCTCCGCCGATCCGCCACCAAACGCTAGGGCCTAGACTTGGAACTGAACTGAACCCTTTGAGGGATGTAGACGACTGAACCAGTCTCTTCCACTTCACTGTGATGCAATCATACCACCCCTAAAACAACAGTCGTCCACACCCATCAGAATTCTGATTTGATGATCAAATACAATTTCTGCCCATTCGACTAGGTTGATTAAATCGGGCACTGATATTGAGGCACCTCAAAGTATGACACGGCCAATTTATGAATTCTCATTCAACCAATACTACCAATTGTTCCCGTCGGATGTCAGTCGGATGGATCGTCTGGTGAGTCTTTGTCTTACCGGAGGGCCGAGAACGTGGACAACCGAGAACATTGTGCTTCAACATTGGCTCAACCACAATGCAGAGAGGGTCATTCCACTCTCAAGTGATGTCACGACAACCACTTCGAACGCATACGCACACTGGCGCGAACCTTGGAGGGACACTATCTGGATAGTCGAGACATTTTGGAAAGCCGAACTGGACCTCAAAAAGAAATCCCGCAAAAATACTATGTTTGTCGGCTCCAGCTCCGGCAAGTTCCGTCGCCGACTAGCGTTGCAGGTCGTTGATTCGAAGGTGATGGCGCGAGACCGGTGGGCTGGCTGCCTTTGATGACTGACCACGCTTATTCAGAGCAATAGTGTCGGAGTATCCTCCGACATTCAAATGGAACTGAATTTCATACCACATTGCTACGTATCAATTCAATGAAACGACGTTCCTTGACACACAGATACCGGCCATAGCTGGTTGCTATTGACCGTTGACATTGACTATTGAGAATTCTTGGTGATTGCAGAAAGTCACCGTTAGGCTCCAGAATCAGAGTCGGGAGCAGCTGGTCTTGAGAGTACTAGATCTCTCTCAGATGTTCTCTCAAGCTGTGACCATGAAAGCCATGACAAACATGAAATCCGCCAGGTCTGGCACGTCCGAGCCACTGATCTCTGATGGGAAGCTCTTGATTTCCAAGGGGCTGCCACTGAAATACAATAATCCCTTGATTTCTGATAGGCTCTTGATTATCACGAGGTCCCAGAAATGTACGAGTCTCTCGATGCTCATAGGGTTCTAGGCCACTATAACGACTTTTAGATCCCTCATGTTTGTCAGAATCTCAAGTCCGGGGGGTCCTGCTGGGGGTCCTGGAGGCCCTGGAGGCCCCGGAGGTCCTTGAGGTCCTCGAGGAGGCGGGCCCCCTGGCTCTGGTTGACGGGGTTCTCTAGGAACTAGGAGTCAGGGAATAAGCTTGCTATATCTGAGGTCCCATATGAGTCAATGAGCTCCCAACTTACGACGTCCGTCTTCGAGAGGTCGAATTCGCCCTCCTCGCCTAGCATTGCGTCTCTGTCTCTATTCCAAAACTCAAAGTCAGCTGCTAGGAAACATACAGGAAGAATAGCCTGGAAACAGAGCTTTTTATCTATCTCACCACTCGACGACCGCGGGTTATTAACTCGACATCGAGTCTACCCAGCAAGAAAGACCAGAGCGGAATCCGGTGAAGCTCTCCATCTATCATATAGAGAGGCATGGCCAAAGGTACAGTCGTACTCGGGGACAAGTTATCAACACCTGAATTTCAGGCCCAGAGTATCCACGCGCGAAAAAAACCCAAGAGGATTTGAGAGGCTTTTTATGAAGGCCGGTTCAGCCTCACATCTACACCGCATCTTTGATCATGTAGTAAGCTCCTACTATACCGAGGTACTTCGTTAAGTATCTGCGATGTCTTATCATTGTGTTCAATCATCCATTTCGTTCATTCGTCTTCACCTAAAACATGCATAGTATTTTGTTTGACCGTATGAAGTAGCTCCTGTATGTGGCGCAGTATCGGAGATCTCAGGAAGTATATTCGTAATAACTCGAACTAATCGATAAAACTTCTCTGACAGTTAGGAACGTCAATCGATTCGGTAGAGTACATACGAATAAATCTAGCATAGAGAGCTTGCTTAAGGTTACTATGTGTGTATAGTTCTAGAATACCTCCAGGGGACTAGCGCCGGCTGGATTGAGAGGTGGTCCGAGCGTCTCGAATTCCCAGCACAGCACAGAGACCACCTTGCGCGTCCCGGAGTCCAACAACGACGACACCGTCTCGGGCCCAACCCTCCACAAACAACCCACGATTCCCTGTCAGGGCTTGAATACCTACACCTCGGACCTTCCCAATCCAGGCGGAAAACGACAAGATCAAATCGCCCACCATGCGCTTCTCCGCGACGACCCTGTTGATCACCGCGCTGGGGTGGATCAGCGCCGTGACCGCACACAACATCCAGCTCAAGGCTCACTCGCGAGAATGCTTCCACGAGTCGCTGCACAAGGACGATAAGATGACGGTCACATTTCAGGTTGGCGACCGGGAGTTTGGTGGCAGCGGCAACCTGGAGATCGATTTCTGGGTATGGCTTTTACTCTTCGTGACTTCGGGGCACGACGGCCGGTCCTCCGCCGTCGGGGACGAGAGGGACAGCGGGCTGTTTTGAACAGACCTGGGAATTCCCGCAGCTTCTGTGGTGGACTTGATCCTTCGGAGCCAATGCTGATATACTCTTTCGTCACCTTTAGGTCGAAGACCCCCTGAACAACCGCCAGTACTACAAGCACGCCATCTCGTCGGAGGACTACTCGTTCAACGCCCACGCGGACGGAAAATACGTTTACTGCTTCAGCAACGAGGGATGGTCGTCCAACTCCAAGGAGGTGTCTTTCAACGTCCATGGCATCGTGTACGTCCCGGAGCACGAAATGGCGCAGGACCCTCTGGAGACAGAAGGTAGGAATACATTCCGCACTCGTCCATCGGAGGAACAGGAACCCCCGTGAGCTAACCGCCTATGCTAGTCCGCAAACTGTCCGAGGCCCTGGCTCAAGTCAAGGATGAGCAGTCGTACATTGTCGTGAGAGAACGGGTACACCGGAACACCGCTGAGAGCACCAACGCCCGGGTGAAGTGGTGGAGTATCTTCCAGCTGGCCGTGCTGATCGGCGAGGGTGTCTTCCAGGTGTGGTGGTTGAAGAGATTCTTCGAGGTAGGTCCGAGTCTGTTTGTCTGGTCGAAGAGGTCCATCTAACAACCGTATGCGGTATATAGGTTAAGCGTGTGGTTTAATGCGATGTTTTTACGATCGGATTCTTCGAAGGATGTCTTATCATAGCATTTCCTGCAGGAGCGCCGGGCTTCTACCATGTTATTTCCATATCACTTTTCCCCCTATCAAAATAGATCATCTGGATGATACTTTTGCTCTGAGGTATAGGAACTTATTTATAAATCCAGATTAGCAGACTCTACTCTCGAGCCTCCTAGGACAACAATAAACAAGAAAACTCCGACGCCAATAGGCATCAGCCCCAACCTAACCCATCACCGAAAACACCATCAAGCCCAAAAGCAGCTACAGAAATGCCCCAGATTTCACACAATACGTTCCCTAAACCTCACCCGTACTTTTGTTGCTAACAAACACAACCAGGGGTCGACTGGTGGTATGGGAAACCCCGCACGACCAACCCTCTTAAAATAAACACCTCCATAAAAAACCTACCCGGTGACACACACCGTACCTCCCGATGTTATCAAATCCACGCCCACCTAAAGCTCACACGACCCTCCCTCCCTCCCTCCCTCCATTTCTCCATCCAAATAAAACCCGAGACATTTTCAAATGCCGTCCCCATTGGCCATAGCCATGGCCACCAACTCAACCACCCATCAACCCCACCCCCTCGATATCCCCGACGACCATCTCTTCTATCTATGCTGGCGCCGCCAGTCATGTGACTACTGCCTACAGGGCGATCTCCCCTGTGGCTGGTGCGCTATTGTAAGTTCTTTTCTTTTGTGCCACTCGCCACTCGGTACGGTGCTGTACGGTGCTGTACGGTGCTGTGCATATGCTTGGCTACACCATCCATCTTCCGGGTTCTGCCTGGCGCCGTTCGGCGGATCACTAACACACATGAAAAGTCCTCAGCCTGCGTGCCCAATCCCGCCAGGGTGCCGATTCTGGCCCCCTTCGGGTCTTCCGAAATCTGTCCGCTGGGGGCCAAGGAGCGGTGGGAGCTGAGGGCGCTGCCGTTCGGGTGTCATGTTAGCACCATTACGTTCCTCACGGGTGTCGGGGGGGTGCTAGGGACGTTGGCGGCGTTTGGGCTGGTGGTGTTTCTGGCGTGGGCGGGGAAGAGGGTGGTTGGGTGGTTGGGGGAGAGGAAGGCTTGTGGTTTTGGGAGTGGTGAGGCTGGTGGTGAGGATCAGGGTGCTGATTGGGGTAGTGGTGGTGGTTTGGGGGGTTTGAGGCGGCGGTTGGGGTTTTCCTGGGCGAGCACGGGTGGTGGTGGTTTGTCTGGGTTGGGGGATGAGGAGGATGAGTTGCGGGGTCGTGGTGGTGATGATGATGATGAGAGGAGGCCTTTGCTTGGGGGGTTGGGTTAGGTCCCTGCCTGGTATTCTCCGGGTGGGGGCTATATAAGCTGGACTGGGCACTATTGTATCGTGCTATCTTGACTAGGTTGGATGTATCTTATGGATTATGAGGTTTGACGACTGTTGTCTATTCAGGGAGAATGTCATATTCACTTTTGTGAAGCTACTCGAACTGTGTGCATGATTGCATGAACAGCTCGGGATGGGAGTCGGAATTTTTCTATCCCTGGACGACCTGGCTGACCCGGTACTCGACCACAGGCGGCTTGCCCTTCTCGATGTTGAACCGTCCCTGGGCGACGAAGACGCGGGTTTCAAGGTCCTTGTAGCGCGCGCTGCCCGTCTGTTCATCTGTGTCAGGGTGACGGTCCTGTAGCTCTTCTCAACAACAAAACATACCTCGAAAGTGAAATGGGTGACTGTAATATGCTAAGATCAGTGATCGCCATACCCTCGAGAGATCGGTATAAACTCACAAGCATTGCCAAAAGGCGTCGACCCATCCTCAGCGGTGCCCGCAAAGACAGCCTGGACCTCCGGGGCCAGCGTAACAACACCGGTGTAGTTCAGGTAGATGAGCTAGTTTGACATTAGTAGCTTGTCAGATTCCCACTTCCGACCTACTATCTTGGACAGCAAAGCTACCTACATCGGCGTCATCCTTAGGTCTGATGCCAGGGTCAGTATGGTTCACACAACGGCTGTGTCACGGTCAAGGAGGGCAGCAGCCACATACTTAGCAACCGCGTGGGCGTTCAGACGCAAGTGCTTGCCGTCAGCATCCGCGTGAATGTAGTCGTTCCCGACACCGACAAACTCAGCATCGAGAGCGGGGGAGAAGCCAGGCTCGCTCTTAATGGTGCCGCCGGTCATCGGCTGGTGTCATGATTGTGTCCAGCGTTTAGCACGACGCCCGATCCCTCTGACACGAGAAGCCAGTGGAGCTGCTTACCACGACCTGAAGGCTATTCTGCCGGGAGGCACTGCCTTTTGGCACGATTAGCTTTGTTTTAGGCTGGCTTCGTGACGAGGGGAAGATCGCTTACCGACGCCTAGTGGCGCATCAATGACGACCTGTCGCGTGAGACGTTGTTTAGATCGTGTTGGTAGAAGGGCTGTGTTTGGGGGATGGGAATCACCTGGATCGTAAAGGCGGGTTGGAGGGTAGGGTAGCCGGACATGGTGTATTGGATGTTTTATCACTTGATGAGAGTAAGTTGGAAATGGTAGGGGAGGTTGTAGATGAGCGTCGGTGCTGCGCGGCGGAAGCTCGGAGTGAGCAGTGCCCCGCACTCACTGGAGGGGGAGATCGCCCTTCAGAGTGGCTCATCCACCATGCAGCTCTAGACTAGGTAGGTTAGTAGGTAAGGTAATGTTTACTTGGCTCTGATTGATCGGATGATTAGCTTGACTAAATTGATCTCCGTTGGTGTGTCACAACTCACGACCACCTTCATCAGTGTCAATGGTTATCGCTTGGAAAACCTCAACATGTGCTTTTGTTTACTCCGTTCTGGCATTCGAAATATGCTCGCTCCGCCTCTGCGCAGGCAAGAAAAAGGCAGCGGCTTGCTGAAACAGTGACTTGTCACACTATTCTCCACAGACACACATATTGATGGCGGAAGTCCTAGTCTGGATCCATGATGATTAGGATGGCCTATCAAGTTGCACCCTTGACTTGTGCACTTGACCACCACATCAGATATTGCGTCTGATGAGGACCTTGTAAACAGATAAGAGCCGCACTACGAACACCAAAACATGCACACTCCTACAATCGCCTTTGAGGACGCAGGCACGTGGTCGGATCAGGAAATCACACAGGCTACAGGTACCTTACATTAGGGTACATTCCGCAAGGGTCACACGCCTCCAGCTTGAAATAGTGGCATCCGCGCATACTTAGTTCGAGGTTCTATAGCCACAACTAGGTCCGTTAGCGGTGGTGGTGGTGGTGGTGGTGGTCTACCTAGCTGACGGTAATCCCTCATATGACAATGAGTTGAAAAGAGACATATTTATAATGTGCAGACCAGCGTACACAGTCGCGATGCTGTTGATGGTTTTCTTTTTTTGCAGCAGTCGAAAGGAGTGGGTCCCGGCCTGAGGCTATCCGAGGTTTACCTGACGCTTTCCCCGGTTGGGCTCTTTGGTGGTTTGCAGTGGACGGAGTGACGTGACGTTAGTCTCCAGCTTAGCCTAACGGGCGATCGATCAAGTCGAAATCTCAATTTCTTTCAATCTAGGTATTATCATTGCTACCATCATTACAGGCTCAAGCTCTATCTTTTTTGCTCACCACTCCTCCGCCTATATCCATATCCTCTCTTAGCTCTATCTCTTAATGTTTATTCTTACTGACCGAGGTTGAGACCGGTTACCCGCATCGTCGGGGCTTTCGTTCCTCCTTCTAGCTTATTCTCTCCCAATGATTCCGTCACAACTGCTTCCGGCGCTCTGCTTGCTTGCGACGTGCGCGTGCGCCTTTCCGCTCTCCGATCAACAACCGCTAGGCAACTCTGAGCTCTTGCATGCGCCTCAGCTCGAGCTGCAGGACGATGTCGACCCAACCTCTAGAGGCCTTTCCGGCCGCTTCTTGCACATAACCGGTTTGTCCGAACCTTCAAGACACCAGGCAAGAGAGCGTGGTTCTGACTGAGGATAGACTTACATCCCGATTCATATTATAAATCCGGAGCGTCACCCGACAGGGCCTGTCATCGAGGAGACGGCTCGGCTGGATACTATGGAGCAGAAGGAACCGAATGCGACTCGCCTATCACTTTGATCAACGAAACATTCCGCTGGATCGAGAAAAACCTCAAGGGCAAGGTGGACTTCGTTATCTGGACTGGAGACTCAGCTCGCCACGACAACGACGAGAAGAATCCCCGGGAACCAGAGGAGGTGCTCGACTTGAATAAGCTGGTGGCGAAGAAGTTCGTGGAGACTTTCAAGGATGAACGGTCCGTGAAAGGTATCTCGATTCCGATTATTCCCACCTTCGGCAACAACGACATCATGCCTCACAACATCTTCAAGGCTGGCCCCAATCGATGGACAAAGCAATACAGAGAGATCTGGTCCAATTTCATACCCGAGCATCAGCTTCACAGCTTCGTCGAAGGTGGCTGGTTCATTTCCGAGGTGATTCCCGAGAAGCTGGCTGTGGTCAGCTTGAACACAATGTACTTCTTCGACTCGAATTCGGCCGTCGATGGCTGCGCTGCGCGATCCGAACCAGGTTACGAGCATATGGAATGGCTGCGGGTGCAGCTTGAAATGTTGCGCGGGAGGCACATGAAGGCTATTCTCATGGGACACGTCCCTCCTGCTCGGGCTGGCTCCAAGCGGAACTGGGATGAGTCCTGCTGGCAGAAGTATACCTTGTGGCTTCACCAGTTCCGGGACGTTGTGGTGGGCAGTGTCTATGGACACATGAATCTCGACCATTTCATGCTTCAGGACAGTCACAAGGTGAATATCGTCGATGTCGACAAGTCTTTCGCGTATCTTGGCGGCGCTGGAGATCCAGATGAGCTGTCTACGAAATCCCGTTCCGATTACCTCTCCAATCTCAGAAAAGACTGGTCGAAGTTGCCGTCTGTTCCAGCGGGCACGTCGAAAAGCTTTTCGATGGACGCTTGGTTCGACGATGATGACGCATCGGTCCGAGGGTCCAAGAAGAAGCAGAAAAAGCGCTTCTTGAAAAAAATCGGCGGACCCTTTGCAGAACGATACAGTGTCTCGTTGGTTTCTCCCAGCGTAGTACCGAACTATTTCCCGACCCTGCGAGTTGTGGAGTATAACATCACTGGATTGGAACATGCAGCCACTTGGGCCAATACACCTTCCCACAGCAGCCTGGATAGCGTTTCTCCGGGAAAGCAGGATGACAGCCCGTTGTCTGAGACACAGGCACAGCAAAGCAAGAAGCCCCACTTCAAAGTTCCAGGCCCTCCGTCCAAATCCGCACCTCCGGGACCGGCGTACTCAAATCAAGCGCTTTCTTGGCTCGGCTACACTCAATACTTTGCGAACCTAACTAGAATCAATAGTCAGATGGCAAGTCGCGGGGCAGCAGGCGATGACGCAGAAGAGGTTACTGGTTCGAAGCCCGACGATGTATTCGCTTATGAAGTGGAGTACAACACTCGAGACGATAGGGTCTATAAGATGGATGACCTCACTGTACGCAGTTTCTTCAAACTTGCTTCACGAATCGCCAAGCGGGAAGCCCGCAAGGGCCAGTCGTCTTCTCTCGAGTATGTGGATGAAGCCGACTTAGATGATCTCGACGCAAAGAATGATTACGATGAGCAGGACATCGAAGCGGAGAAGAAAAAGAAGAAGAACCGCGTATGGAAGACATTCGTGACGAGGGCCTTCGTTGGCCTACTGAAAAGCGACGACATTGACGACATGAATTGACGGGATTGAGCGGCTTTTGACTCGATGAGTACCTAGAGATTATACGAGGTTACGGCCCTTGGGTGTCTTTTCTGATCTTTGGCTCATTTGAACGAATTATGGTGCATGTATATACCACATATGCTATTTGACTAATTCAATATTTGTATTTACTTGACAACCGGAAGATACCATGGCTGATGGCAAGAAGCGATAGCGCTTGTAGCGGTCAGCAAGGCGGTGGCGGATCTGCCAGTGGGGTAACATCATGATCATCAATGATCATCCTTTCCTTTCAACCATAACCACACCTCTGGCTAACTACATCAAAGAGGCGAACTTCTTCCTATCTGTTGCTTGGTGGTGAAATTGTGCCCTCACAGCCCCAAGTTAAGATGCACGGAAGACCCTAATGCCACGATTGACAGACAGCTGCCGACTGTCGTCATTCCGGCCGCCATCATCCCCCTCCCCGCTAAAAAGCACGCGGGCGCTGAACTTCCACGTTTTCCGTTCTACTAGTTGGAGCAACTGTCCTCAGTGGCGGTTTGCTCGGGCACAATGAGAATTTCACTACGATAGTCTGGCTCCGGTCGATTTCTCCCGGCTGCAATTGGCTTTAAAGCCCATGTGTCACTCTTGCTGCCGAGAGAGAGGCTGGCGACAGGCGACCCACCGTACTAATCCTATCTCATCGCCCCGGTTGGGCCAGGAGCTGCAAGGCAGGGAAACTCAGCACTTGGGCTCTGACACGTATCGGACTAGTTGATGCGCTGTCCTCCCGCCTCATGGCTTGGTCTTTTTTGGGGGGGACGGGAGCAGCCAACATGCCACTTTGTCTCTTTGCCAGTTTATCAATAATATGGGAATGGCAATTGGACTACTTTCGAGTATGTTGCTGCTAATGCTACTAGCCATTCCTCCCATTCGTGCCCGATTCCCTCCGCCTTGGGGCGGAAAGAGTAACGAAGCGGGATTGACGCCTGATCAATGAATGTTCTAGGTCTCGAGGATTTGACCTTACTCACTGGCTCACTAGACTATGTCCAGTGCCTGCCTCTATGGTGGAGTTTCGCCGCCCTTCACTTTACTTTAATTAGCACGCCCATGCCGCAGCGGGCTTCATCCACTTCGCTGCATCCTCAAAGACCCTCCATTCGGGCGAATAACTTGCCCTTGCATCATCGTCTCGCACAACAATTTATTACTAGCATAATCTCCCCAGGTCTGCGCGCCTGCGAAGCAGCATCTGCTGATCCACTTCTTCAACGGTGGCTCATATCATCAATTCTTTATGATCAATTGAATCTTCTGTCGATTATCCCTGTTATACAAAGTCTGCTTCATGCAATAGCATACTCGATCTTGATATCGATAGTACCATTGACCATACCCTCCTCCGCCATCGCAGGCAGCAAGCTGGCGGGGCGGTGCAGTCAATGCCTTGCTGCTTCTAGTAGCACGATGCATCGAGAATTGCTCCACGAATACAACAGCAGACTCGTTCGCCTTCATCCCGTGGGCTACTCTTCTTACTGTGCCTTGCGTTTCTAACATTTTTCTCTATACATCCTTCCCTTGTTTCGTGCTTTTTGGTTGCACGAATTTGTTGATCGGTTAGCATGATTTCATTCTATGCATGCAATTCAACTTACCAATTTGAACTCGTAACAGATCACACTCTACTCTTCCCCTTTGGAAACTCGTCTTTTTGCTTCTCAAGCCATTCCTCACTGTACAGCAGCTCCTTCGTGCCACAATCTCCTCTAGGCGTACCTCATAATTAACTTGCATGTAATATATTTCTTTGGTCGGATATTGGCGGCATTCTGTTTTCAGCCACTTGATTCGGACGAATCGCACATCAATCCCTCAACTAGGGCTGCATATTGATATATACGCACCACTTGGGAACACAGGCATCAAGCGCACGAACGTTGAAGGGTGAGGAACCCCGCCATCACTAATTTAGCCGGACAGCGAGAAACGCCGGACTAGTCGAGGGAGCCAATTTACATTTCAAGCGCCGAGCACGAGCATGGGCAGCTGCAGCATTTGCAGAGACTGATCGTGTCCTGAATATATTCTTTGCGTGCGCAGTCTAGGTAAGCATTGGCGCTTCCCTTGCTTTGTCTTTGCCACATACAACCGCATTTGAGCGTTCATACATCAATGCATGGCAACCTTGGTGGGTTTAACTAGTGTTTACGATGTGATCTATCACGATTCGACCAATTCACGTTCCTGCGGTTTTCCTCAATTGTACATGCCAAATCAATCACTTGAATATGGATGCAGCTAATGCGACTGGCGCAAGCCTCCCCATAGACACCGAGTCATTGGTTTTGTGGATGGCTTCCTCCGAGGTAGACCAGAAGGCCTTGGGCAACTTTGCGGCCACAACAAGCCTGGAGAATCCATTTCTGTCCGCTATGCTCTACAAGTTACTGGGCTTGTCGGTCATGCTTTCCAAGAAATTGCTCCGTGCACGACGCTTACGACGTCTCGATCCGACCCGTGAAACCAAGTCACTTCAGCTCTACTACCATATTATATGGCTTGCTCGCGAAGGTCTCCTCATTTTAGAGCAATGCGTTCTTCCGCGTGTACAGGTGTATGTGGAACTGAATATTCTCGCTTTTAAGCTGAGGGCTTCTTTCTACCACATTTTTGTATTGTTTCATAACCAACCTGCCATTCATGCACCGGGTATCGACAATCTGCCGAACAATGCAACCTTCTCCAACAGCACTGCAAAAGCAGATCTGGCAAACAAGCCTCCAGAATTGAGGTACTCGTTCCAGCCAAGACCCGAAACGATTTCAGTCTCCGATGCATCGGCTGCAGTCCCAGACAATGCGCTGCGGCGCAGAGTCACACAGGCTCCTCCAGGCCTTGCTCCAATTCAGCCGCCCAAGTCAATGTCGGCTTTCCTCCTACCAGCGATTGATTACACCAAGACGGCTACGCAATGCTTCGACTATGCGGTACTGTTGGCGGAACGCGTTCTTCCGGGTTCGCATCCTCTGCGGCTATCGATCAAGCTCGAGTATGCCGCCTACCTCTATGACTGCCTCCATGACCCACTTGCCTGTCGACGAGTAGCGAAAAAGGCCATCGCGGATGTGTACAATGCGAAGGAGGGTATGGATGATGAGAGTTTTGAGGATGCCGCGGAGATCGTTGGGATACTAGGCAAGATGGTCAAACGTGTAAGGAAGGCGAGCACAGCAGGCAGTACGACTGTCGCTGAGACACCCAGAGATGAACAGTCCGGAAGCGACGGATCCCGCACGCCGTCTTCTCGAACGACAGCCTTCTCTAGAGCCGCACCTTCAGTGAAACCGACGAGCGCTGAATCCCTGCCGCCTGCCGTGCCTGATCCGACAATGGTAAACCCTATTTGATCTCTGTTCTGATAAACTTGGACCTCTCCGTTCTTGTTGTATACGTACTCATGATCTGTATATACTTGTTCCATGTGTTGGTTTAGATTCGATCGGTACTGGGGAGGCTTATCTGCTGTTACGCTAAGTTATTTTTATTTCTATTTTTTTTTTTTGATTTTAATTCCTTGTCTATAGGTTCACTGAGTGTTGTGTATGAAGCAAATGATCTCGGGATGAATCTGTAGTGGATAACCATGGCAGTACGGAGCACGTACGGAGTAACTCAGGGTGGAAGCTTCAAGCGACAGCAGAAATCCTGCCTGAGGCGACCAGACCCCTTAAAGTTTGCGGGTGTTTGCACTTCCAGTCGTGACGTCCGAATTTCTCTTCCATACGACGGACGACCTCCAAAATGTCTGCCTGGAGCAATTGCCCGTTCCCTCACCAATTTTAACGGCGTTATCATTCCCCAGAAGAACACAAGATGTCAGTCCTTTCAGCGTCACGTATCAATTAATTGCAAGTCCAAACCGGTAATGACATCTTCCAAAAGCACTTTCAAGCACAGACAAGATCATGGACCCTCGCTTACGTTAGGTACGACAGCCCCTCTCTCATAGTCCGACTTGGCAACATCCGCTTGCGAACCCGACGAGCTCGAATTTACGTTACGACCCGGTGGTCTTCTACGTCATTGCGTTGCTTGACTCCTGCACCTCCGGGAGTCTGAGGAAGACCTGTGAAAGTGACCGGACGGCCCTTTGTTGGCGAGTTCGCAAGTCAAACCCTCTCCTCCTTGTTCTTCTCCCCTGCAGCAGCGGTGTTTGTGCTTGTGCTTCGGTCGTTGCTTCGGAGGCTTCAATCTCAGGACGCGCGCTTCGCTCACCGACCGTCCGACCGCCCCGATTGATCGACAGTATCCATCGCCCAAGAAACGAAGAGGGGAAAACCAGCATCCCATCAATACGCCGTCAACCGCGCAAGACCCTGAGACCCGCAGAGGATTCCAATTTAGACGCAAGTCCGCCAGAGAAAAGACGATTCAGAAACCACCTACGAGGTCACACTCCATATACTTAATTGAATGTACCGCCCGGACCTTGCGCTAGAGTTGTGAATCAGTCCATCTGATAATTATTTTTTTTTCTCTTCGCTTCTGGTCCTATCCGTCTCTTTTCTCCTTCGGCGATGAAGCTGCCGGACTGCGAAATTTCCAAATCACGCAAGATTCCCACCGACTATACTGTCAGACATCGCGTCTTCGTGGATAGAGAAAGTCAGGCCTGCGCCCACAGGTCGCCGAGTTGTGTATGATGCGGTCGGGTCTCCAGAAACCTGGGGCCATTCCGTTTCTCGCTCTCTTGATCTTTTCGTTGCTGAGCCTAGTACCGTCATTGGCGAAGGAATGGGACTATCTTCTGCCTTTCGGGCACATTGGATATCTCCGCAGTGAACCTCGATGTATGAGCGTGCCCTTCCTCTTTTCGATTCATCGCTTGCCGCAATATTCAGACTAATGTCTTCCGATTGGATTCTTGCAGATGTTTCCCGGGATAAGGCTGGCTTGGTCGATGCGCGACCACGATTACGAATGGTGGGTGGACAACCAAGGCCGTGGTCATTGGAGGAAGATCGTTCGACTTACCTCGATCGGAAATCCCGGCCACGACGTCCGCTCACGGATGCGCCTCCCCGGAGCTCATTTGAAGCGGCGGCGATCCTCGATAGTGATCCAATGACATATACAGTTCAAGAGTCGTCGGCCTTCAGGCGCGGTGTACGTGCCTTCAAGGCATTGGTCACCCGGCAAACAGACGACCCGCAAGCCGTTCCTTCCTTTCCTTCTGACAGCGACGCCCCTGTAACGGATCAAACATCACCGCACCTTGGTCTGCACCATGCAAACACCTCAGTCCATCTGACGCCTCCGCACAACGAGGATTTTCACCTATTGGCATCTGGTAATGAAGGAGGAGGGCGTACGATGCTCGACACGACAAAACTTGTTGAATTGCGGAGGTGGTTCTTATCATGTGTTCTAACCTCATGGCAGCAGGCCTGCCGTGTTGGTAACGACTATATAGAAACCGTCGTAGGCCGCCAGGGGCTCCGAAATACCGCCGCAACAACATCTTCTAAGTGCTCGGAAATAATGAACTCGGATGGTTCCCCTCAGCCTTGGGATCCACTGAACGAATCTCATACGAAACATGCCGTGCCCCCAGCATTGGCACCAGACGAGACCCAGCAGCAGGCCGATGCGCAAGAACCATCTGCACTAACCCAAACAATCGATGCGTTCGTGCAGGCCACTACCGCTCCGACCGCGACGTTGACTGCTACGGAGCAGTCCAAGGTTGTTGAACATCAAGCTGAACCGGAGCGGGTGCGCAGTGGCAGCTGTATGGCCATTGTGCTTGCAATAGTCGCTGGCGTCATGTGGTTTTAGTTCTGCTGGTACGTTTGCGATGAATTCACCGTGGGTGGCAGTCAGCTCCCGTCATCGTGGACTCGGACGCATGAGTTCTAGATTTCGAAACGGAAAATGCCAACCTCTTCGCAATTTGGCATTGTGCACCCTTACCCTCCGCCATGAATGTCTGCCTCTGGTTTCGTTTCTTTTTTGCCGGCTGGGTCCGGCTCATGATTTTCTTTTCAGAGTAGCTCCTTTTGAGCTTTATAATGCCTGATGTAATTCTTTTGACTTGTACATTGCTTTCTCGATGGGCTCTATTGGATGCGGTCTGGGGTCTGTCATGTTGGGTTCCATGGATATACACTCGTTCTGTTCACGTTCTGTTCACAGGGGGAACGGCTGCACAGAATGCTCTGTCTTTCTGCGAATGGGACGGATTGTACCTAGCTCTTGCGGTAACTAGAGCCTGGCTGCTTTGGTCTCTCGGTGTCGGAGAGGTAACTCATCAGCCCATAGTGATAATATATATAGTAATGTCTGTTATTTGGGGGTTCATGTCTTACATAGAAGATGTGTATGGTGCGAAATCCAGGCGCGCCACATGGAATGGCCGTTCGTCTTATACCTGGTTAGCTCCTGCGGACAATTGGAAGAATGGAGCAAGCCGGTATCTGGGATCCAGATCCTAAAGGCCATATGGCATTTCAGCTCCAGTCCAGCAGGCCCAGGACCTACGTAGTTACGACATGTACATACCAACTCCCGGACCGCCGCGTTCCAGTCGTCCCAGTCCCCCTTTCCTCCGCATTCCACTCACCTTGTCTGTTTCTACCTCGGAGATATGGGTACGTAGTAAATAGAAACCTCCTACCGACATCACAAAGAATGCGTCTCCCCTGTTTCCCCTGTTTCCCCTGTTTCCCCACGAAACCAACCAGCTCCAAATGTCTACATAACCAACGACCTTCCCCCAAGCCCCGATGTAGTTCAAACAACACAACCAACCCAAACCGTTCTCCACAAAATCACACAAACCCCCCCCCTTCAACCCAACCTCTTCCCGGTGTATTCCCCCACCCAAAAAAATGAAACCAACAACAACCCTCCTCCTCACCGGTCTCCTTGCCCTCGCCACCGGCACCCTCGCCGACAAAACCTGCACCCCGAGTTTCGATTACTGCGCCAATAAGCTGTTGAGCTCGAAGGGTGAGTTCTCTCCTCTCTGCCACTGCGATTGAGGGGGGGGTGCTTGGTTTCTAAATGCTTGTGGTTCTTTTCCCCGGGAGGCGGTTCTGTTCGTGGGCGGGAACCACCAGAGGGGGAATGAAAAGCTGTGGTGTACAGTGCAAGATTCATGATGCTGACGCTCTGGGTGGGTGCAGGATTCACGGAGAATGACCTCAAGACGGCACTGCAGGGGACCGGGCTGGAGAATGACGATCTAGCGGATATCTTGTTTCATTGCAAGAATCCGGGGGATGTGGGGCATGCGCAGCTTTGTGTGGGGGGTTGTAAGGATCCGGCGACGGAGGGGAGTCATGGGTGTTCTGGTTAGGGTCTTTGTGTTGAGGGAGGGTGGTGAGGGGTGGAGGATGGGAGGGTGAGGGGGGGGTTAGTGTAAGGTGAGGGTTGGGTGTATATGGTTGAGTTTGTGGTTGTGGTGGTGGTGGTGGTGGTGTTGCGATGTGATACGGAGAATATATTGTTCTATCTCGGGGAATCTCAAGGTGGAATTGAGACTCTTGTTGCTTTTGGTGAATGCTATAAGTATAAGCTATACTTTTAAAGCGATGTATTCATTGAAATAGAGGTTGTAGGGCTCCTGAGGCTGAAGAGAAACCGCTGACTAGGGTGCGAGTATACCAGATTGCACTACCCTGTCAGGCAAGGCACCCAATTCTCATTCTGAATGTTGGGGTACGCGCCAGGTATCGATGTTAGGTCTCATTTGACATTCGAATATGGTCGACAATACTGATGAGCAATTGCCCACCGTCTTGTCAGCGCAATCTGTGGAACGTCCACAAAACTGTCTGGTGACAGACATTTGCGCGGAGGTAAAGCTAAGACTGTAACCCAGGCATTGTATGTGCCAAGTTGATCCAGACAATGCGATCGATGACAACGAAATCTGTAGCTCTGTAGTTGCCTAATGGGTGGCTCGGCTCACGTCTCGTGCCATTGCTCGAGATCAAGCGTGCTGCGCGATCCTGCTAATAGCAGGCAATAATTGCTGAACTAGCCATGACCGGTAGCATCATCGCTCGTCATGTATGCAAAGTTGCCAGCATAGCTGAATGAAGTTGATGCATTTACGACTGCTTGTTCTCCGCCTCGGAAATCAGCGTCTCCATCTCCTGCTCGGTCCATCGGTGGAAAAGCTTCTTCGGATCGGAGAGAGACGCATCTCCCTTCACAGTCTGCACATGAAGAACTGGAACGTCAAAGTCGTAGACATCCTTCCAAGGCTTGTTGGTGGGAAGAGCAATGTCCGTCTCGGTATACTCGAAGGGACGTCGCTTGTGCAATTGAGTCACAGTATGTTTGGCTGTGTCGCAGAGCCCGCAGCCAGCACGGGTGAAGAGAGTGACGCGCACAGCGTTGGAGAGACGAATGGCAGTGGGAAACATGATTGACGCACAGCTACCAGGAATCGCACCGCGAAAGTTGAGGAAGAGAAGTATACGGAGGAGAAGCGGGAGCGGACAACGCAACGGGCGGAAGTTGGGGATGAACAATGGAACCTTCGAGCTCCCCCGGGCTAAGCCTATTTGGGCCAGCCCTCCAGCTGCGGTTCTGCGCGCTTCGATGCGACAAACTCGCATTTCTCCTCACGGTGAGGGAAATCAGTCTTATTTCTCCCATCCCAAAGACAAGGCAGCCGGTGCTCTCTCAGTCTCCCCGTTCCATACGCTCATTCATAACCATGGCCTCCAAGTGTGTCCACAAGGGCTGCGGGAAGGAGTTCACCGACCCCGAAGAGCCCTGCGTTTACCATCCCGGCCCGCCAGTGTTCCACGAAGGTCAAAAAGGTATGATCTCCAGGGACCTTGTGGAAGATTTTCGAACTTCCCTGGTTTGAGTCGTTCGTTATACTCCGGTCTTATACTTTTGAGGACCCGATCTCGACTTCCCCGGGCGCACCGCAGGACTAACCACTATCCAACAACCCAGGCTGGAAATGCTGCAAGCCCCGCGTTCTCACCTTCGATGAATTCCTCGCCATCCCCCCATGCACCACGGGCAAACACTCCACCGTCGACGATACCCCTCAGCCTGCCCCGCAACCGGTCGTCGAAGAGGCTCCTTTAGCCCCGGCCTCGACGCCGGTGGCGGAGCCTCCCCGCCATGCCATCTCGCCCGCCATTGCCCCTCCTTCTAATGCGCCTACTCCCGTTCCCGAAGAGCCCGAGTCCGACGACCCCGACCTCGAGATTCCGGCCAACGCCACCTGTCGCCGGAAGGGCTGCAACAAGGGATATGATTCCGCCGTGGCGCGCGAGGACGAGAAATGCGTGTTCCACCCCGGCGCACCCATCTTCCACGAGGGCAGCAAGGGCTGGTCCTGCTGTAAGAAGCGGGTGCTCGAGTTCGATGAGTTCTTGAAGATCCAGGGCTGCACGGAGAAGACGAAGCATCTGTTTGTTGGAAAGGGCAAGCCCCCGGGTGAGGAGAAGGTGGACACCGTCAGGTAAGTGATCGCTACCGTGCTACCCCAGGGCTAGCTGCGTGACCGGAAGTGCAGGGCTGACATGTTCCTTTTCCTTTGGTCTCTACAGAAACGACTTCTACCAGACGCCATCCTCCGTCAACGTCTCTCTCTACCTGAAGAAGATCGACAAAGAGAACGCAAAGGTCCAGTTCACCGCCACATCCTTGGAGTTGGATCTTCCTACGACGGACAACAAGCGGTACAAGGATACCTATCAGCTGTTCGCACCAATCGATGCCGAGAAGTCCCAGTTCCGTGTCATGGGGACGAAGCTGGAACTGACACTGGTCAAAGCGGACGGCACCAGCTGGCCGGTGCTGCGGAGCGACGATAAATGGACTGGAGAGCGCATCCAGGTCGGAAAGGCTGGCAGGGCTTGAGCACTTTGGGGGGCACGGCACGGATTATGAAAATAAAATATACCATCACAGGCTAAGAGCCGATGAACCGACACATAATGGCATAAGTATATGTAGCATGGAAATGAAATGATTGTTTTGAGGAGACATGACAGCAAGGCACACACGAGATGCGTACTCGGTAGCTATGATGGTGTCAAATGTAGGTTCCGCAAGCACAATGCGGAAGTTTTAAAATCTCCTGGCAAAAGACCATCCAAGCCGGCTATGGTGCCGAGAATACGGAGTATTCTGCTTGCCAAGCATACGATACAGACATGCGACAGTTGTGTCGGACACCTCGCAACATGCAGCAAGTGGGATTTACAGTTACAGAACCTCAAGCACCAACATGAAAGTGCTTAAGGTTGGAATATCACGCCTCCTCCACAGCTTATGCGCATGGGGATCTATTCTTGCGAGCAGAAACCCTAGCTAAGCCATAGTTTGTAAGGGAAAAAGGAATGCGTATGTTGCTCTTCAAGGCCGGGAACGGAGGAGAGACCCATAGAGAAAAATCCCACACAAGGTAACCCTCAGCAAGCCGTACGGTGACGGAGCCCCGATAAGATTTACATAACATAAAGTAAGTAAACCGCTACTGATGATGAAGAAAAAAAGAAAGAAAAACCATCAAAGTCGCGGCGGGCAGCGGCGGGCTTATGTAGTCGACGGCGGTGGAGCCACTAACTGGAGTCGGGACTAGTGGATTACCGAGAAGAGCTGAAGTTAGGGCTGGGGTTGAGAGCAAACACGTGATGCATGTTTGACATTGAACACGTGATCTGCGGTGGGCGGCAGAATCACATGCCAAATCTGCTTTGGTTGTTGAGAAGGCGAGACCCGAAGCGGCTTAGATCAGTTACACCAATTCGCAACCTGCTGCTGTACGTGAACTTCAATTTACCTCACTTGTATCACTTCCATCCTCAGTGATATTGGTGGTCATCTGAAGGGAAGGCCTGGGTTATATCTTGTCTCATATTCTGTTGCCTATCGTCGCGCAAGAACCAATTTGCCCCTCATCTTACTGCGTCATTGCACATGATCAAGGAGCAGTGGTTGGTCGCCTTTGGGCCTCAGGCTTGAAGCGTCGAGCGGAAAAAAAAAGGAGGGGCGTTCAGGGCCCGCCGCCAAAAACCAATCAGTGGCAAGCTGGGCACGAGACCAGCAACGCTCATCCACTTCACTTCCCCTTCTCCTTCTTTTCTCTACCTCCAATCCTTAACCTCTACTACCCCCTTGTGGCCACTCTCTCTTCGGTCTTGCTGCTTCTTCTCTTCCATCCGCACTTGCTCGCTTCCAGAGTATCAATTGCCGGCCAATTTGTACTCCTGACCCTTACGTGGGCTGGCGAGATCGTTCAACTAATCCACTCTACTCAGTATCAGGAGAAACTCCCCCAAGACCCGCTCTCCCGGGCTTGGCTGATTGGTACGGAGTTCCTATATGTATCCCGGTGTCCCTATTCTATGCTATAACATCAACACTTCACATGACAAATCGCGACCCTTACGATCATCATCTATCGGACCTGGACTGACATGCGCTTTGAAGTTACCTAGAATACTAATATTAGCAACCTTGCGGTCGACCTGTCGCATACGCCCCTGACTACTTTTGACATTCACTACCTCGTTTTCTTATCCCCTTCGCTCCTTTTTCTTTTGACCTTTTCCTCTGTCGCCATGACTCTGTGCCAGCAGAACGGGACGGCCCTGCGCTATATCCCCCTATCCTATAACCATGCCGACTCTCACGCTTCCGCATTGCGGTTAATCCTCACACTCAACCCTGATTGGGAGGGGCCGGAAAACAAGATTGAATTCGTGCGGTTCACGGACGGCATCACCAATACGGTGTGTTTCTCGCAAAACCATGCTCTTCTCGCAGATGCGACGGGGCCTGAAATAATCCACGTTGAGGGCCATGGACTAACATGAGGATCTAGCTTCTTAAAATCATCAACCGCAAACCCGGTTTGACCGAGGAGCAGATAGATCACGATGCAGTACTGATGAGAGCGTACGGTAACCACACAGAGATTCTTATAGACCGCGAAAGTATGCTACACCGGGGAAAGGGGACTACTCCAGAAGCGACCCCCCTTTCTCTTCTTCCCTTCTTGCCCATTGCGACACCTTTGCTGAGTAGAATTTCGGATCTATAGGAGAAACGAGCTCCCACGCGCTCCTCGCTAGTTATGGCCTTGCTCCTCCGCTTTTGGCACGCTTCAAGAACGGCCTTCTGTATCGTTTCCTCCGTGGTCGGCCGGCTACCCATGAGGATCTAGCGACGCCTCCAGTTTGGCGCGGTGTTGCTAGACGCCTCGCGCAGTGGCATGCCGTCCTGCCCGTCGGTGGGACTCCTGCAACCTCGAAGGAATCCGAGAACGTACCCCTCACGCGACAAGTAGACGTCGACTCAGAAGACCATCAGCAACAGTCCAAGCAGGAAGGTAGCTTGTCCGTGGTGAAGACCAGGCAGCCTGGACCCAATATCTGGACTGTCACCCAGAAATGGATCCTTGCTCTGCCCACCGCAACGGAGGAGCAGCGCCAGCGGAGACTGAGTCTGCAGAAGGAGCTTGAACGGGTCGTGCGTGAACTGGATGATGGCAAGGGACTTGGTGAAGGCGGCGTACGTAGAATCATGATCACGGATATGTGTCGTTCTATCTCTAATTGCTTTTCCCCACCAGCTGGTATTCTCCCACTGCGATCTCCTCTGTGCGAACGTCATTGTCCTTCCCTCGGAGCAAAAGCAAAACGGGCACGCTGTCACCACCAAAGATCAGGAAACCGCCACGATCAACTTCATCGACTACGAATACGCGACCCCCTCCCCAGCTGCTTTCGATATCGCGAATCACTTCGCTGAATGGGGTGGCTACGACTGCGACTACAACATGATGCCGACGCGGCCCGTCCGACGCCAGTTCTTGACTGAATATGTCAAGAGCTACAGCTACCACAAGGGAATCCCCGAATCATTCCAGCCAGAAATCGTCGACCGCCTCTACGAGGATGTCGATCGATTCCGCGGAATCCCCGGTCTATACTGGTATGTCTGGCGTTGAGTCAAAACTTGTCGCATTCTTGCACGATCAACACTGACCACTTATCGCACGTCTACAGGGGAATCTGGTCCCTCATCCAAGCCCAAATATCCCAGATCGACTTTGACTACGCATCCTACGCCGAGGTCCGCCTCGGAGAATACTACGCCTGGCGTCGTGAGACGGACGGATCTCGGGTCCAGGCTCAGGAAGAGATGCCCCTCCGTGAGCGTCGCTGGGCCCAAGAGGCGTGACCGGAAGATCGACTAGCATCTCAGTCTCACCAGACAACAACTTGGCACTAACAAATTCTTGCCCCCCATTCTAATGCATTCGCCTTTTAATATAGAAAACAGCAGCTAGAATTCTAGCTACTACCTCTTTTTACTGTACATACATCAAGCATTTCCCCCCCAAAAATTTTCGATTCAACAAGCGAGGGTTCATCTCTGCACGTTTCCAAATCAGAATTCGACGCACTCGACTGTCATGAGTGGGGAAAAAAGCACAGGGGACTTTTTTTTTCAACATCATCCCCGAGTTGGTTGGTGTGAGCGTCGGTGGGGGTCTTGGGTACGATACTTGATTCGAAAATAGAGGCTTCGTGCGCCACAACTTTGTTTTCTCCTTTTTCTTTCTGTTGAATCGCGGTCTAAGTTTTCTTCTTTTGAGTCCAGTGGTAGACATGGGATTCGATCCGTTGAGGGCTTGTGATACTGACATGAGTATGGGATATGGTTATGGATTATGGATACGGATGAATACGGACACGGATATGGATTTGCAAGGGGTCTTGCGAGTGGAACTGCGCGTTGGACTGGACTGGGTTAGACGAAAGGAGGGAGAGGAAAGACAAGACATGATGGGGTCCCGTCCCGACTACGAAGGGCTTGACAGTGCTTCTTACTTATTTCTAGTTCTACCAATTAATGCTGCAGCTGTTTCGTCCTCTATCAGAATTTTTTGAGGGTAGCGAATGGAAGTAGGGCTCTAGTATTGCTCGCTGGTGCCTTCGCCAGGGATGCCATTGATATGTATGTTTTGTGATCTGAACTCGAGGAATAGTAACATAATTCGAAAGTTATTTCCGATATCATATCAAAGCCACTTGACTTTCACAACCCATATAACGATATCGATAGTCCCCCCCCCTAAGGATTCACTTCTCCATTTCCCCGGAAGATTCCACATGGTTCTTAGTCCACGAATTGCCACACCCTTTCCAGGGCACGTAGGGGGTTGGATCTGACACACTGTGCCTCGTCCGCGTTTGACTAGAATCAGGACACTAGGTAAATGGAATCTCGCCCCAAGGGGAGTGAATGTCTGGAAGACCGCGTCGACTCGATCTCCGCATTCTCTGTCGTCGAAGGCTTGCACGCACGCCCTACCCATAGCAGCAGCAGCATTGGGTTAGGGTGGAGGTGGATTGAAGGAGTATCCCTCAACATCGAAAATGTCAGCGGGTATAATTGACTCGGTGCCTACCTCTATCAGTATCGCAGTGCGAACCCGAATTCTCTCAGGCGATAGATAGATGCGTTCGCATTTGAACAGCTCGGTTTCGAGGAGGTTCGATGAGTCGGAGCGAATATCTGCTCGCCTCCAAGTGTAGACGAATGAAGTCGGATGGGTTTTTATCGAAGACTCTGCCGGCTCTGGAAAGATGATAAATGCCTGAAGCTGGTCTGGATTTGATGCGGTTTTTAAAACAATATCCGATCTTTTGGGGTCAGTACTGTGGCAGCAGGAGCGAGGAGGTGGCGCTGAAGCCCTTCCTTAATAGGAAGGCTTCGCAGACGCCACAGTAGTATTTTTTCTCAGCTCTTGCTTCTTTTTGGCGCAAAAGAGTACCGGATTTCTGAATGAAATTGTTGTTGCGATGAGGTTTGATGTATTGTTCCGTAGGGTTTTTGCGCATTTCTCGGTGGTATTGGTCTTGGTAACTTTGGTTTTTGTCTCGGATAAGAGCATCAGCATCTCTTTCCAACAATGACTGACCCTCCTCTTTTAAGACCTCTCCCTCTCTTCCTTCTCTCTCTCTCTCTCTTGTTTTTCTTTGATCACGAATAGCATCATGTCTCCAAGCTTAGTTTATAACCAATCTGATACGTTTCATCCTTCCGGGTGTCCTATGCGGGCTGCTTTATCCTTCCGACGAAGATAGTCAGTTTATTTGCCTCAGTCCCAATCCCAACGTCAATGGTTCTCTCCTGAGCACGAGACGACTTCCCCTCCAAAGTCACCGACGATGGATCACTGCTGGTGGAAGGGACCGGCAGATTGTAGCTTCCGATGTCATCTAGATCCCTCATGGCTACTTCCATAAGTGTTGGCCGTCGTTCCCTATCATGTAATGTGTAATGCTCTGGATGTCGGTATACCTGTATTCTCCATGGCCGTAAACACTTGATTTACAAAGGGGATAAAAGGGTCTGGGTATGGCTCAATTGGATTTGCGTTCAGACCAACGTTCTGAATACTCTAATATCTTAACTGCTTGACCGTTAAGGGTAGCCTCGCACCTTTATTCCACATGGCTGGAAAGATAATGCAGATTCGTCGCCGAAGAACCTTGCTTTGCAGTTTCCTCACGCTCTTCATATTGTGGCCTTTCTCCGCTATGCCCTCTTGTTGCCTGTAGATCTCGGGAAATATCTGGTCGAGTTGAATGTGGTTTCCAGTTCGTTTGCTTCGAAAGCCTTTCCCTTGGTTCCATTTGTATCCCCGGGGGAAAGGTGTACGTGCAGGTCGGCCAGGGACGTTTCGGATTTTGTAGAACTCGTGTGAGTCGATTTGGATATTCAAGTAATTGTTCCGAGGCGGTTTGGTAACTGCACGGCCGAGAAGGAACATGTTGTTGTAATACTGATATTGAGGCGCTGCTGGCCCAGAATCCAGATCCGATTTGCATGTGCGGCCTCACCACCGCACAGATCATACCAACCCTTGTACTTAGAGAAGAAAGATGTAGGCTCTGGGTGAGTGAAATGTGGTTAATTCCGATATCTTTTGAAATATATGCTTTAGACCTGGGTGTTCTGGTTTCATGACGTTTGTTTCTCGATTTTTCCAGAGTACGGTAACGCATGTGCTGCTGGAATCCGTGAGTCCGGCTTGTATAGATGCTGTTGTGGTATCTCGATAGCGACATGTTGTACCAGCAGGAACGGATTGATGCCGTGATGTTCGTCGTGGGAGATGGTACTTCCTCGCTTGAGCAATGTTTGAGACCTTGAGGTTAGGGTTTCTGCGCCACTTCTCGGTTGAACAACCCCAGAAGCTGTATTGCCGCGCTCCATTAATCCGCAATGGGAGGGGCCTCGCCTGAGGACTTGGTGCTGAGTAACCGTGAATCTGGTTCAGGATGACGCTCGATGGAACGGGGTGAGATGATGAAGCATGGTAGATATCAGAGGATAATGCATCTATCGATTTAGAGGAGAAGTCTCCTTGCTGGTCTTATTGACCTGTGTACCAGTATCTTTGCTCTCGCATGCGCAGACATCTAACACGACTATAACTTCCTCCAGGGCTACAGTCTCCCCACGGGAGTGAACTTCATGCTGAACAGGACCATCGATGCAGG
Source organism: Aspergillus aculeatinus CBS 121060 (assembly GCF_003184765.1). Classification (NCBI taxonomy): domain Eukaryota; kingdom Fungi; phylum Ascomycota; class Eurotiomycetes; order Eurotiales; family Aspergillaceae; genus Aspergillus; species Aspergillus aculeatinus. The sequence goes on from NW_020291479.1 coordinate 611,416, forward strand.
TGCTTCATGCCACATCTGTGAGCCAGGAGTCGCTTGCTGTCATTCCAGCGAGCCGGAACCAGGACAATATGTCCGTTTGGGTGATTGACTCCTCAGCCCGTCTCGGAAATCCCAAATAGCGCTTCTGCTTCGCATCGCATTGGTTATCTGCTTGGGGTTTGGATCTGCATATATTTTTCAGTCTGCACACTGCCGTGTCCATTCCCACTGTTTGAGGTCTTTCTGTTGCTGAAGATCCCCCTTCATTGCCTCTTAAACTTGTGCGTTTCACCCATATATGAATCGGGCGAGGTGGTCGGTCTCCCATCCATGACCGAATAGTCAGTTGTGATGATGGTGCAATCATTCTTCCCAGGCATCCGAATGTTTGGCCAGCATGGGCGTAGAGGTTGAATTTATTCAGCTCTTCTATAGAGCACTGGGATGAGCATTGGGATGAGTACACGCGGGCTCGAAACAATACAACCCCAATTGAAGACTGTGTGCTGCAGAGTGGCCCGCAACGCTACTTCATTGTTAGATCTCAATAGATGAGGGAAGAAGAGTATAGTAAGGACAGGCTAAGTGTGGAAGCAAAGAAAGCCCAACTGCAGACGACAATAGACCATATGGAGTACTTTGAAGGCAGTTTACAAGTGGAGTAATGGTCCATTCGCTCTGGTTCACGCCATGGATTGACACGACCGCCTAAATTTGGACATGGAGATGTGCGACAATATCGGGAGCATCCACACCTGATTCGCCTTGAAAAGGAGATAAAACTGATTTGAAAAGGACATCCAGCCTCTGCATCGATCATACTGACTCCACATCACTTTGCCGTTCTTCGACCATACTTGCCCGGCTGGTCCGTCCCCGCAGCAGCCATGACAGAATTTCCCAGAAGGCACGGTTGCTCAACCCCGACTTCCAGGTACCCAGGCCCATGAGTTTTGCGTAGGAGGGCTAGCTGGTCCGGAAAAGAACCTCTGCGTTTTGCACGCCACACTGCCGCCGAATGAATGAGAGCTGTATCTTGATCAAACGGTAAAAGAGGCTGTGACACAACTGGGCCGTGTGCAATGGGACTTCATCCAGTCCGTTATGATCCAACAAGTCTTGATCAGACGGTCAATTGAACCAACACGGTCCTGAGCGATGTACACCCATTATCGGTGGTCGGTCGAGCATACCATCAGGTGGCCCTGGATTTGATAATTGTCTAGCAAAGGTGGCCAACGTAATACTTAACTGACAAGCCTTTGACTTCTGGCTTAGATTCTGTGCTCCCGAGGGGTCTAGCCCTGTCTCAGCGGAAGGATACAGCACCAGCTTAGTACAAAATAGCACGCTGAGCTCTTTGATGCTTAGCTCGAGGTCGGTGCTCGGGATTGGGACCCAATAGTATTTAGGTTTCAAGGGTCTTAGCAGAAGCTATTACTAGAGAAGCGTGACGCATCGGTCCAGCGCCATCTCGGACTAGCGAGGTCATTAGTCGGATTCCAACCTCCTCGCGCTGCACCAGCCGGATGGCCGTCAATGATTCCGTGGACGATGTGCCTTCACATCTCGGAGAAGAATGGTTCTAGGCTAATTGTTTGCGATTTCTTGTCGCTGAGGGGCATCAAGATTGAATTGACCGGAGGTGATACAGGCGCGTCAATGTGCTCGAGCCAGGTCACCCAAGCGACATGATAAGCCATCTGTTTCAGAAGGCCTTCTGAAAGTGTATCTAGTCCAAAGAATGTGCTCTTCCTGCGATGCGTACCCGTGAAAACAAAAAGAGTAATAATGAAGGGACGAGTTTTCAAAATCTTTTTGCATCACACCTGACGTTCATCAGATCATGGTCGATCTCTTTCCATTTCCCCGACCCTTGTTTAAAGGCGTTGCATACATCCGTCCCGGTTTTGATGTTCCCCCGCAGTATCACCAAGCGGGCCTTCCGCAGCTCGCCTTTCGGCTTCTCGCGGTTGTAGGCGCAAGTAATTGGGTTGTTGGGCTGATGCGGCGCGGCGTACTCCCGCTTGGGCTCCAGCGAGAACAGCCATGTCTCGAAGCCTGAGGCTTTTGGATGGAGTGCGGGATTTGGGTTGTTCTCGCTCCTTATAGTGGACATAAGGCGCAGGCGCACGGAAGGTCGGATCTGGAGAGAACTGAAACAGTTAGAAGAGGCCAGAAGAGGTCAGGAAAGGTCAGAATCAGGGAAATGTCAGGACAGGTCAGAAAAGGTCCGAAATGGCCAGGAATGGCCAGGAATGGTTAGTGGACTTCTGTATCAGTGATAGATGCGAAGCAAGACGGCAAGATGCTGTCTTGGTGAGTGAGAAACATCTATTAAAGCCTTTTTGTCAGAGTCCTGAACCTGTGGAGTTCAGGCCGAACCTTGGCAATGACTGGATACAATCTGTTTAGAAAGCCAGGGGACACCCATTGCAACCGCTGATGAGCAATGCTGCTGTAGGTCTATAGCCGGCCAGGACTGGCCGTTTCGCTGCCTCGTCTACGGCCACCAATGCCACTTTCAGGATTCTCCGCGAGCACAGGGCGTCCAGCCGCGAACAATGTGGCAACCATGAACATCTGCGAGGCGCAGGGTGTCTTCCCGAAGCCTTTTGATAGTGGACCGGAAGTTTCCCTTGCCTGTTGATACGATTCTTCACCCGTTTGGTATTGGCAGAAGTTTCCTTGAAGGCCGGGCTGCCGTGACGACTCCTCAGACGTGCTTCAGGTGAGCCTACCATCCCCAGCGCTCGGGTCTCGAGGCTTAGCCGGAGATGCTGCACACGCTGTTCGATGACTTCCGCAATGAAATGGACTACGTTTGTGGGAGTGGGGAGCAGCCGGGATCATGTTTGCAGATCCGCATGTCCATTGGCCCTCTGACCTCAGAATGGTCCCATTCGACTGTGCCGATGCAAAATGTCATAGCTGGTGGGTCGATGGACTCAGTTTGAGGTAGCAGGCATTCCACGAGGGTAAAGCTTCCATCCGCTGCTGTCCTTACATTGCAGTGAAGCCACGCCTCGCCTTCACTAAGTCCACCGCATCCTTGCTATGGCGAATATCTCAAGGCAGCGATAAGTTCAAGGGATATTCAGGCCGTCTCGTATTGTTCAATCAGCCAGCCTCCTGGAAGTGGAACTTCTTCCTCTTATCGAGGGTCCATGGGTTCAATCCCAGACTGGCTGGTTATCCAGACCTCTGTGATTACGGGCGTTTTTCTCAGCCTGGAACGATACATGGCATATTGATTTGTCCGACGAGCATTTGTTGCAGACCGACTCGTCTCAACCATCACCTAAAGCAGTGAGGAGTCTTTCGAATTCAAGGCAGATATTAGCGGGTCACTCGGGTCATTTCGACAAAGCAACATGCCATGTTTGTAGGTATGGGAAAATGCAAAATGCGTCTTCGATTACCGTGCATCCTTCAAACTCGCCAAGCGAATCGTTGGCATTTTGATTCTCTATCTCAATACAGTAAGGTCGGCCTAAGTTAGCTGTTGCTGTTGCTGCGCATAGCCGGGGCTGAAGTGTATTCATTTTGATTCTTTTTGTCGCGCTTTGCTCGTAATGGCATCTCGAGAATCGATTGAATCTTCCTCATTCTCGGAAAACTCTGCGTGAGTTCTAAGCTTCTCAGCTCCTCATCCGAAACGGGGAGATAAACTTCGACATCGGGACCAGAATCAAGAATACCACCATCCGATGTCGCGAACTTCGCAGCTCCACTCACGGCAATCACTCTGTGTAGGATCCATTGCATTTCTAGTAATGCAAAAGAGGGAAGTAGGTGGGTTTCCTGGTCATCCGTACGTAATGACGGGATGGATTTTCGTTGTGGTGGGCATTTCAAATCTATACGCCAACTTGCCGACATGCTCAAGGACTCGGAACAGGCTCGCGTAATGCTGATTGATTTTGCCTTTGATGATTCGCATGCGCGAGGTCGGCAGGGTATACCCTTTGTGCAGTCTTAGGCGATGGAACGAATCGCTTTCTTAAATTGTATTGGTTTGTGACGCTGATCATAATAGTCATTCATCTGAGCTGCAGCGTGATGGTATGCTTCCTCTGTCTCCCAGCGTCCAGTTCAATAGATAGGCCCAATACTACTTTTATCGGCCAACGCCTTTCGTCAAAATTGGATTGGTGAGGTTTTCTCAGCCTCAGCTGCTGCGGCCTGGCATCATTAAATTTCTGCTTATCGAAACGATTATATCTTGTAGGTCAATGTTATTGCAGCGTGGTTCGAACGAGATCGCGCATTGCTTTCAAATAGTGGGGAAGGACTCCATTGCACTGTGTGCAGCCATGACCCGGCAAGGAACTACCCATTAGGCAAAACGGTCAGTAGCAAGATTAGCTCTATCCAAGGCCAAACGTGAGGTATTGTTTGACTTCTTCTCAGCCTATTTCTGGACTGCACACGTCCCATCTGCGTATGCATAAGTACCACCATTCGAGTAGGGCCGTGGCAGTAAGACGACGGTGAATGCACCGCGCAATGCGTTGCAGAAAGAGGCGATCTAGTTTCTTTGCGTTACATTGAGCAATCTATACCATCTGCGAGAGATAGGATGGCCACATCTCGCTCCTCGCAGCTGGCACAAATGGTCCAGATACGCTTCCGATCCGTGTGAAATTCTCTTACCGAGTTGTATCGGATCGAGGCAATGATACTTATCGGGTTGTCTCTCACCCAGCAGCCCGGGGATGGATGACCCCCTGTTGTAGGGGAGAAGAATATTCGAATCCGGTCGAAATGGATGATCGCCATAGATACCTGGAGACATGGCAAGGAGTGACCTAGTCGGATGTCTTACTGACATTTGGCATCAGTGTAGTATAGACCCATCCAGCCACGCTTGATCTTGGGTTGTTGATCACATGTTGACTTGAGCAACAAATTGTAGATGCGCTCATTCAAGAAATTCCGTAGAGGTAGGTCTAAACCGTCTCTGCGCAGTGAGTCTCTTGACGGGATGATTGGAACGAGTCAGTCTAGCAACCAGAGAGGTCTCTAGCTGCTGGGCTTTTTCATAGTGCTTTAAGTGACGAGCACATATCGACGGTATCTCCTGTGCAGGCTCTAGAGCGAGCGAAATCAATCAGCAATGAGACCTAGCAATGTTATTCGCAGTGGCCCCACTATAGTGGCTTGCACCGCGTTTTGTTTCCTTTCGTGGTTCTTGCATTGGACAGATCGGTGCGATTCTGTCAAGCCCAGCAGTTGCTGAGACGACTGCTGACAGCTGGGTTAACATGGACTCGGGCAGTGCCAGCCTTATTTACGCTGGTGCAGCATGTAGAAATGTGAGAAAGCGATGGCCCGCGGGTTTGATGCGGGATTGATTTCTCTCAACGTTAGCAAGTACAAGCAAGAAATCCCAAGCCATAGATAGTAGCTTGGTTTCTCGGAGGCAATTCATGATTTGCTCGGTCAAGCCAGAACTCCCATGATGTGTCGAAGTCGAATGAGACTAGGAGATACGATATGCAGCTGTCCACTGTTGATACTCCCCAGATGTGGAAACCAATGTGAACAAGGACCCAGGTCTCATGCTCCAGTTCAGCAGTTTTCCGACTTCCTTTTTGCCTTACTATAAGCATGGCAGGGGGTTGATCAATCGCGTTTCTGTCTTTGCATCATAAGTTGCGATTCGCGAAGCTTACCAGATGCATAGTGTGCTGAGGAAGCGTCATGGAAGAAAGGAACTCATCTAGATGAGAGAGCTATATCTGTTGATCTAGACAGCTCGTGAAGAGACTACAAGATTTCTTTCTTCGTCGCGCTGGCTCAAACACAGTCTCTTCAGTCCGACCGGAAGGGAAATTTCTTTCATCTTGACATCCTGGTCATTGCTGACCTTCAGGATGGACCGGGGGATGCGGCCGGGGGAGAGATTGCTTCAAGACAGGGACTTTATCCCTGACCTTACCAGAAATAACCTTCATCACCATGTCCTGGCCATTGATGACCTGGGACTCCCATGGCAGTCACATCACTGGAAAAGCGATCGGACAACACTTCATAGGCCATCTCATACCTCACGGTAGGCACCTTTATCACCATACTAGCCCAATTCCCCAAAAAGAATATAGCATGGTCTGAGATGATCATGGCTAGTGTCATGAGCAGATCCCGAGAAGCAACTGCTTCATGTATGATGAAGGCGTCATATCTGGGAAGGCTTGCACCTTCAGGAAAACGGCGCGCTCTCTGCAACATGAGCTCAATGCCATGTTCTGAATGGCAGTCCTACCCTGTCACATCTCCTAACTTGTAAACACGGATGTCCAGGCATGTGACCAATTGGCAACCCCAGCGCATAGACTCTGATTATACCAAAGCGGGCTCGGTCTAGGACAGTTGTCAATGCATCCAATTATTAGCCGCAAAATCCCCTGAAGGCAGCCCATCCCAGCACGCCGAGGCCGCACGCAAGAAGCATGTTGAAGGCTGGTTCTGCTCCTCCTTCAGACATCTCATGCAAGTATCTCCCCTTTTTGAGATTCTCGAAGACGTTGGCCGTTCAGAACCTATCTGTGCCCGCATTGCAAGCGTCTCTGGGGAAGGTAATTCTTGTTTCCGACCAAGATAAGCCGTGCGATCTGGCACAAGTGCTCATGCCATTCGTGCTTCTTCCGGAGGATTCTGCTTCATTGCAATGGCTGCAGAGTAAAGTTTCTGGCTCTGCATCATGTGTGAATCTCACTTCTTGTGGCAGAAGAACGTAGTCTATGTCATCAGCGAGTTCTGCTCCCCCTTCTTCTATGTTGTCAGCAAGAATGACGCCAGTTGCAAGTCTCAGGAGCAAGGGGTGAGTGTCGACCATGGAGACGTCATCTATCATCTCTTACACATGCCGCATGCGCAGTCTGGATGCTTTGGGTCTGACCAAAGTGACCCATCTCTCGCGGTTTTCATAGTCTTTTGCAACGTGCGCGTCCATCAGACTCTCGTATCATTCAGAGATCGGTCCGTCTTCGTGACCGAGATTCGATAGTTTGGCCCGATATTGCTAAGACACAATAAATTGGAGCAATGCTCCGTGCCTTGAGGCCCAAGAACCTCTGCTTTTCATGAATCGATCTTGTCCTGAGACCAGAATAAGCAGATAGAACGTCGGCTGAGAAAGCAGTGAGCCGCGCCCCTCCTCCCAAATATCTTAAAATTCGAGGATACAAGTACGCATGGGGATCGCGTTGCGATCTTGCAATACTTCTTCGTCTGTCAGATTATGTCAGCAATAAACTCGAGCTTCTATAAGACGTCAAGATTTGGGAAGCTATCATGCAGTTTCGAAGAGATCATATCGCCGGCATAGATATAAGCCCTGAGGCTTCACTTTTGTGTAGATTCAGAAATGGGCGCTGTGTTCAAAGTTAATTATAACCACTGCAGCTTCGAGTACTTGGAAGAACTTACAGCATGACTACCACCGATATGTGGCTTGGTGTGCAACAACTCCCAGATCTCAATATCTTGTTTCACATTTAAGCGGTAAGGGCCATATGTTGTCATCTCTAGGAATGTATCGCGACTCGGAGTGCCGTGCGATAGATACGCAGGGTGATCCGCCGTCAGCATGTTGAGTATGATACAAACCTGAACGCCGTCTTCCGCGAATAGAACTTTGCTTAACGAGGTTAGCAAACGGCTGCGTCAAGGTGGGGGTAGACGACTTACAGTCCCCAAAGGAAATCAGCTGCAATGGTACCGATTTTATCTTTGACTCGGTATCTGAATATGGTCTGTTCCGAGATAGGCTTGGGCTTCACAGCTACTCGATAACCATAAGCTTCCAAGAAGTTAGTATGCTCTTTTTTTTTTCTTCTTCAAAACCCGCTGCCAATCTGCTTCATACTGTATAAGTGCATTCTTGGAAAGTGACTTAGTTGCCAAATAGATCCATGCGTCGGTAAGTCGTACTCGGTGAGGAGGCCAACCGTCTTTGGTAGGATCCCAAAGACCGGAGACCACAGGCCACTTTGCCCATGGTTCTCGCTGGAACTTTTCTCGCTTGGCGTGGTCGTTCTTAGCGGCTTTTTTGGGCAGCGGAACGTTTGGATCAGGGTCACCCTTTGTCCACGTTGTAGCAGAAGCTGCGCCACACTAACTCTGAAAGCTTGGTCTGTTTGTGGAACGATGATTCAGATCCTCTTCGATCTTGACCAAAAAAGCCAGGTTCCAAAAGACTCCGTCGAGGCTCAAAAGTGGAAGTTCATCTTTTGACTTGTTGCCCAGAAGGACATACGGCGATAGAGAAGCAAGAGAGAAAGTATCGGAGCTGCAGAGGATAGTTCGAGGTGCAAGCCTCACGATCTACGACGAATGTGAAGAGTCACCTCTTGTGCAACCTCTTTGCGGATTTTGTGGCAAACCAGCCCCAGCGTTGCTGCTAACGTCTGATGTGCACTGCAGTCTCAGGGTAGAGATGATAACGCGTATAAGGGTGGACGCATATTAAGCTAGTTGAGTCACTGTCGTGAAGTTTGGTCCGGTTATCGATTGCAGCCTCGAAGCCCTAACTAATCCCCGCCCTGCGGCGAGCGCAGGCATTTCTCTGCAGAGCATTTAGCTTTCTAGCTCAGAGAAAGGATTAGCCAATAATCTGCGTAAACGTCGTTGCTTATGAGGACAATAGCATTGGAAGCATGTTGTATCTCATGGCTGAGATACTTTCATGGAGAGGTTCAACTTCAAAATCGAGGTTTGAAGCGAGCTATTACTGTTAGCGATCTGAGAGACGAGATAGATGGGTCGCGGAGGGACAGGCATGTATCTTACAAGACGGGTGAAGACACCTCCAAATGTCTTTTAAATATCTTCTGTTGTTACACTTTCAAACGGAGAAGTCCTCCAGGCGCTGAATGTGATAAACAGCAACCGCACGTTTGGTATCGGGGTCGCAGAAAGGGATAACAGTATTGTAAGCAGTAGGCCACACCCAGGGTTGCTAGTGTCACAGAACCGTTCTCTTTAAGGATTGAAAAGCATGCAAAGTAGTCAAGTTCGAGAACTCTGGTCTTCTGACAGGGCAAGAAGCATACCATGCTGTACAAAACGGGAGGCACACAGCGCGTCTGAAGTCACCACACGGAGTACAGTGCTAGAAGCGATCAGCAACCAGGAAGCATAGACCAGCGATGTCTGTCCCAAGCTTACCATGTACTTTTGGTCCTGGTTGGACCCAGAGATCTGGTGATGTTCCTCTTTCCCCCTTCTTGCCTGGCATGTACAGTATCCTCCGCAAATAGTTCTGGGGTGCTTTTTCTTCGGCTGCAGGCTCTGCCAGCCTAACAGCAGAAGAAGCCCTGGCTTGATGTAGCCAAACGCATAGTTGCGTATGACATCCCGCAAGCCAGGAATCGTGCAGAGGGACGAATAGGAAGTACCTTATTTTGAGGCGTACCTAGGAATCAAAATGCCAGCCCGCAATGTCCACACGATTGGTACTCTCCATGTCTTCGATGTTGCAAGGCATATAGAAAGATGCATCAACTTCTAGCTTGAAGACGAAGAACGGCACTGAGCCCCGTCATTGACTGGTCGGTGTGCGAGGGGTTAGTCTTGTTCTGGAAGCAGGTTTAGGTGACTCACGTTCGTAAGTGTAGCAGGATTCTGCATCTCTCGGCTTGGCGGATATGAGCCTGACGGCCCACGAAGAATGAGACTTCATTTTCAAGTTGGGCACTCGTCTTCGTCTGGTGGTATATGGTTCTGGAAGTAGATGTGGCTTGAAGTCACGAGCTTACACTGGTGGAAGGGGCTTTGTTGGGGGCTTGTATAGTTGATAAGAATTTGGGCTTAACAAGAATGTTTTACTCTGTTAGGAGCTGGGTATGGTGAAGTGCTTTAGTGGTGGAAGGGAGGAAGGTAGGGAAGAAGAGTGGGTTGAGTGGAGTGGAAGAAGAAAGGAGCCGGAGGATGGAAGAGTACAGGAGGAGGAGGATGAGGATGAGGAGGAGGAGGCGGAGGATTAAGTAGGCGAAGGCTGGATGAAAAGAACCATTCATCATGAATAATAGCCACCTATTCACAAGGCCTCTGGTACAGGGCCGTTCACTAGTGTCCGGGCTTCAATAATGAGAAGCAGACTTATGGTGGTCTCTGCGTGAGTTTCATGGAGGAAATTCACACTTATACATGTGTACTTGTCCATTCACCTTGGCCATTATTCACACAACGTTCTTAGTCTCAGCCCATCAAGCAGCTATAGCATTCGGCCTGTTGTTGAAGCTCGATCCGGGTGGAGGAATCGAACAGCTGGCTTCCTATCCTAGGTCAGCAAAGTAGACAGAAATGCGATAATTCTACGATGAGTGTGAACATTTGTCTAAAAATGTATTATAGATTGATTGTCAAGCATAGAGCCCAAATTCAATGTAGCCCATGTGCCAATAGAACAACAGCAAGCCTGGCAAAGACCAACCCAGAAAGATCTAAAAAGAGACCACAAGAATTCACCAAACTCCAAGCACCTCGCCAATGAATGCTAAGTTCCAATGAACCGAATCGCTTGTCGCTCAAGATAGCCAATAATCTTGTCCGTGCAGGGGAATCACGCAGTCCAAAACTGGAGAAAGACTCAGGTCCAAACAAAAGATAAGAAGTAGTATTAAAGACGATATTAGACCAAAAGTGGGGAACAGAAGTAGAAGGCTATACCAGCAGCCACCATGAACAATGTGAGACCGACCCCGGATATGCTCGACTCCAGAAAGTCCCCAGCCCAGGGTGGATGGTCGGTAAAGTAGGGATTGTTGATTGTTGGAGCGCACCCCACACCCGGAAATGCATGGATGTTGACACCTGCATACTTGGCGGGGGCCGGGCGCGGCTCGGCGCCCAGATGAATGACGTTGACCCCCCGGCAAGGGTCTTTTCTCGGCACCACTGCCATGCATAGATAGATAGACTATCCACTTGGTTTGTCCCGTCTTGTCCTTTCGCAATTGAACTCGAAAAAGAGGTGTCATATCTCTTTGACTTGCCAAGAAGGCTGACGTGGGTGCGCAAGACTTCATATTGCATTCTTGGCGGTGGGTTGGCGCGGTCGTTAATGGGTTTTCTTGTCGGCGCCGATCGACCCAAGGACGTGGAGAAAGAATAGGGATGGTACTGGGGGCTGGGGCACAAAGAGACCCCGGCACAGCAGCTGACAATGTGCTGCCCCCATACCGTACGACGGGCGTCGAACATTCCCATTCTCTCAGTATGACAGTTGCTCCAGCCAAGCCGAGATCTGCAATTCTGGCGAATGTTGGCCCGGGTGACAGGCATCGGTGACCAGTTGCTCCGTCACGAAAGCGTCGACATTGCGCTCGGTCAGGGGGATCTTGTACCGGTTCTTCTGCTTGAGGAGTTCCTTCTCGGCCCGGGCGGAGGGAGAGAATTTTTGTAAGGTGTTGCGAATGCGGCTGATCTTGCTGCTGGGGAAGTGGGAGATGCGCGGCGGGCCGAAGGGAGTGTCGACCTTCCAGGGGTCCTCCGAGGCAATGGACCGGGCATTCTTCTTGCGCTGTTGGGAGGGAAACTTGCTCGACATGATGAGGGTGGGAAGCTGGAATGACGCGGGATTGGAGAGGGGATGACTTCCGAGGCCATGGATCAGGAAACCGAAGAATGAGAGCGATCAACAGGGGAGGGGGGAGGGGGGGGGAGGTTCAAGGATGAATATATACGATGCTTGGGACGGGCCACGGGAGTCGGGCGGGGAGTCACCAGTCCGTTTAGTCTTGCACATCACGGAATGTCGGCACTGCGGGGACTTTGCCATCGCGCCAATGGGCCACACTAGTGGATGCTAAGACTTTAAAGGGGGGTTAGGGGGGAACTACTGTACTTTCAGGTTCTCAAGAATGATAGTCCGACCCTGCCTCCTGCTGCATACAATGTAGTATTACCATGGCGATCTGAAAAAGAGAATAGGACTGGTTGCCATTCAAGAAACGTCTATGTCGACCAACCCCGCCGGCTCCTTGTCTTTCCTTCTTTGCAGCTTTTTGGCATAAAGAACACCCTACCTTTCAACAGCCGATAACTAACTAACTAACCGAACGGGAAATTACTAAGTAATCGCCCAGCAGGCAGGTGGTTCGCCCACCCCACGTCATCTTACGACAAGTCGGGCGCGGCGCCCTCGATGGATTTCCACGATTGTAGATCAGCACAAACCATAACCCTGGACGGTGGAAGTGGGGGAGAAAGCTGAGGGCCAGAGGATCTCCGCGGTCAGGCCCAAAGTACGTCAACACGAAAACTCTTTTTGTGCCCTGTTCAAACCAAACGAGTCGCTATCACAACAACCATTGCAGTCTAACCGTTCAATCTAAAGCAGAACCGTAACTACCGAGTAAACTAGCCTGTGATTTTTCCTGATCGCCGAGCATTGCCAGTGGCCTACCTTCCCTGCGGGTACAAAAGCAATTGTCTCACGCACAGGCCAAACCCGAAATGCTTATCTGGGAAAAACGAAAGTGGGTGATAAGTCAAATGCATGCGCACACCTGTGCCGTGAACCAGGTTCTCAACCAACCAACCAACCCTAGGGTCCTTCCTCCGTATTCCAGCATCGGGTATCCCAGCCATTAGAACCCTTGGCTACTCGATGGATCACGGAAGAATTCGCGCCAAGGGGTTTATTATCGAAGACGCATATGGAATAACGGTCAACGTCGTGGAACAAACTCGACGCATACTCATTTGCTCGAGCAGGACAATTGCCCAATCGCCCCCAAGCCAAGCAATACACTTCAACGCAAAGTGCCAGAGCCTGTTCCAGGTCGTGCTGCCAAGATCCGTGCAGAAACTCGTGAGACACCTTGCAGAATGTGTGGAATGCATGGTATGATGTTTCAACAGGAAGAGGGAGATAGGCCGGCTGCGGTGTCGACGGTTGCTGGATTACTATCTGTGTGTCCAGACCGGATTATTTAACACTATAGCTTTTTTTTCTGTAATAGAAAGAATCGCTAGGCGGTCGGTTCTCTGATATTGGGTTTAAATAACAAAGCGTCCCTCTCCTCGGCTTCGACACTTCTAATCTAACTTTCCATGCCCCCTCGAGGTCACACACACACACACGCACACACATACATTTCAACCACCAAAACTGGCCATCAGGCTAGAACCTCTCCAGAAGAAACTAGAAGAGAAACCCTCCCACGCCACGCCACGCCATGCCACATACACCATGCACGCAGGCGTGCACACATGCAACAAAACCCTCTGCGGGGTACAAGTACAGTACAGCACAGGACCGTCCGCGCAACTCTTCCTGATTCCTAGAGGCTGGCCACCCCCAGACCAAACACCAGAAGAACGTTTTTTCCATGATTACTAGGTTCCCAGCAAGATCGCATACAGCTGCATAAGCCAGGGCACTCAAGGTCGAGACCCCTTTTTATTCTAGCCTCTCGTCGGTGCAGGAATCGGTTTTGTGTAATGCAGTGCAGTGCAGTGTACGGAGTCCAGTCCGGGAATTGATGGCCAGGGGGTTGGGGCGGAGGCAGCCACACACTTCTCCATGTTAACTGGGTAGGCTGTTCTGGGCTGCAACGCTCACCCGGACCGCGCGGTCGGTCAAGTGACTCGATGCTGATGGCAGGGTTGCGCTAGGCTGTTGTTGCATTCTTTGCTAGGGGGTGGGGATAGGGGTCTGGGCTAGGGATCAGGTGTTGTCTTCCTTTTTGGCGAGCGTCGTGGGTCGGATCTCTGCTTCGGCTTCTTATTGTCACTGTCACTGAAGAAGGCCCGGGTGGGGACGGGGGCTCCAGGCTCAGCTCGGTTGGTGCAATGCTTGATTGTCATGGCCTTGTGGGGCTAACGGACGGGGACCACTTCGCTACGCTACTGCTGTAGATAAGTTTGCAGGTTGCGGTTTATCTTATCTTGACATTGTCTAGTCGGTTCTACGACCTTGCTTGACAATTGGCTTTCTCTCGGGTTTCTGAAGGGTGTGGGTTGAAGCGATTCGCAACTCGCTTATGGGAGGTATCTAGATCATCGCTATTGAACCTTATCCAGAAAAAGCTCGGCTCATTCACTAAGCCTGCCATATTAACACTCATTCAGAACATCATCATTACTTATACCGGCCCAGCCTGCATATATAGAACAAAGAAAACCCAACATATCATCCTGCCCAAAGAACGCCGATCCGCTCTCTTTCTGTTTGAACAACGCTTATCCACACGCCGAACCACTTACTAAACTTTTTACGCCGTGAAAAACATGCTAGAAATACAGAACTTAAGATATGAGCAGATCTTTCACACTCATGCCCAGCTTCTTTTGCGGATCTTGCCCCTGGCTGTGGTCTTCCCGCGCGATAGGGACAGGAGGTGCCTGCGCGTCATGGACCGATCCCACGGATCCTCGACAGTCACGGTTCAGCATGAGCAAGGCTGCCGACGCTTCATGGTCGACATCGGCTGGAGATGTTATGGCGTACTGCGGTGGCAGGCCCGGGGAGGTACTGGCCGATGCAGCCCACGAGCCACGTGCCGAGCGGGACGTCTCTGGGGCGGCGGGCTGGACTGGTTCTGAGGCAGAGAATGTCGCGAACGAGCATCGGAGGTCAGGAAGTGATCCGGGAGCAGGCGTCGGGATCTGTGCAGAAAATGTCGGTGAAGTCGTATTAGAGGCCGACGATTCAGTCGGGAGAAGTTCTGGAGACACCGAAGCCGAAGATGAAAGTCCTGACTCCTCTCCAAGAGCTCCCGGAGATGCTGGAGAGGGTGGGGCCGGTGCCATGGACGGAGAGACTCTTGTTGCAGGACCACCCGCGGTCTTCAGATCTAAAATACATTGCTCCAGGTAGTTGACGTAATCAATGCTTGCCTAGGTACATCGGGGTTCATTAGCGATCAGCAAACAGGGGTCGAAAACCGGGCGAAAGGGCAACAGGAACACACCTGCAAGATAGCGAGCTTATGCATATCCTGTCCCTGACAGGCGGGGATCATGTCTTTGAGGGTCGCAAACTCTTCATTCATCTTCGATCTCCGCCGGCGCTCGATCAAGCTGTGTGCTGTCTTGCGCGCAATCTTCCGACCGGCTGCGCTTGTGGCGCTGGGCTGTTTCTTCTTGGGGTTTGAGGGAGCCGCATTGCTGGCAGAGGCTTTGCTGGCGTTGTCTTTCGTGGAGGCCTTGCTGCTAGGCGGCGCGGCGGGTTTGGGCTGGTTCTGGGTCTTGGGCTTCATCTGGATGATCTTGCGGGTGCGGGTCGGCGGTGGTGGCAGATTAAATTCTTCCAGGGGTCGCTTGATTCCCGTCTGACGCGGCGAGTTGGCCATGCTGCCCATGGTGGTATTGGGCGAGGCAGGGGACGCAGGAAAGCAGAAGGCGGGATCCGACTTGGAGGACCTTCGGCTGGCAGCGACCATCCGAACAGGGCTCATGGCAGCAGGAGGCAGAGCAAAGGTGTCGGCCGCATCCACCGAGGACTGCTCCTTGATGGTGAGCTCCCCGGACATGGCGGGTGTCGGTGGCAGACGAGACCGTGACATGATTTGAGTCGGGGGGGGGTTGAGCAAGGTTGGCTGTCGACCTGACACTGCTCGCCAATGGGTGCGTTGGCTGAATGGAAATGAGTTGAACTAGTGGAGATGCGAGTGAGACGGGGCCAATGGTGAAGGGTATGTTGAACGACCCCCCGCAGCGAGGTTGTACAGTCTTGCTTGCCGGTAGGGGAGAAGAGGAGTGATTCGGGAGGTAGTAGTTGAGAGGCGATGCGAGAACGACAGTATAGGAGGAGTGGAGAGAAGGCTTAATTCGCACCACAGAGGTCAAGAAGGAAAAGTTTAATGTTTAATTATCATAGATCAAAGCCAAAGAGGATAGAGAAAGGAGATGCTGATGAGAGGAGAAGGGGAGAGTGATGATATCTAAGGAGGTTAGGGAGACGAGAGTGTTCCTGGAACGGGAGGGAGGGGAGAAGGTAGTAAGTAGTAGGAGGAGGAGGAGGAGGAGTATGAGGAGGATCACGATAATGGTCTGGTCCTAAGGTAGGGTATGTACTTAATCATTACTTATTCTACAGTTACCCGGACAAGTATGATGGTCGCATTAAGTCCCGAAGTACAGTAAGTTACCTATAATTTAGTTTAGAAACCAGGATGATCGACAGATGAAATCCAATCTGTAACCTTTGCTGAAGAGACACCACCTGGCAGTCAAGTGTGTCGCGTGCTTAGGGAAGCCCACGCGGCGGACGAGACGCCCATCATTGGCCGGACAGCGGCGGCGGAAAGGGCACGAGACCGAAAGACCGCCCGGGGCCAAATGGCCGATGGCCGAGTCTCTGAGGCCTCCTGGCGCTCGTGCTCCCGTTCCCTCTTCTTATCGGCTGCGTAGCCACTTGACTCCTTACTTCTAGACTTCCTTCAAAGTACGCCAAACCCTAAACGGAGGACGTTCCACTATCTGCCAGGTGAGGTGGTTAATCCCTCTCCAACAAAGCAATCTACTTTATCTACTAATAGTGATGATGCCGTTGATCATGATCGAGTAAGTACCGTGGACGGTATGCAGTCTTGTGCCGTAACCTATGTCTAGGTTCCACTTGAACTCGTCCAGTGCAGCGGGAAAATGAGGGGGAACTTAAGGGAAAAGCATATTCTTATCTGGCTTGATCGCCCACGCTGATGCACAGGGACTGCTAATTGGTGATGTTGAAAGATTCCGTCAACATGCCGACCTCACTCCCCCCCTCCATACTAGGGCACGAGATACTTCTCCGAAGACATCCTTCCCCGCTGCAGACTGCAGAATCTCAGAGCAAAAGAAAATAGAGAATCATGATGCAAGAGACGGATATAGCTGAGTGAGACATATGATCCCCTCGAGATTTCCCTCGAGACAGAATACCAATTCAAAGGAAGATGGAAAGTAAATCAATGGAGTATGTCACCAGTGGCAACACATGTACTTTACTCATAGCAATGTCGAACCCCATCACTATCCTCAAGCCCGTGCACATCTCCCCCCATCCTCCCCTCATCGTCTCCGGATTTATCCGTCCTTACTGCATGGGATCAACCGCTCACCCGAGCGCCCGTTGGCGTTGAGGACTCCGAGGAGGCTAAGGGGGGAGCGCACCACAGGAGTAAGCCCGCTGGAAAATGTTCCGAGCCAGGCCAGGGTCTTCAATCCCGTCCAGACCTGGCATCCAAGCACGTGCACCTCCTATTCTCAATCAGTGGTTTCACAAGCTGAGCGGGGAGAACCGTGGACGTGGACGTGGACGTGGACCGTGGACGTGGACCGTGGACATGTGCCAGCACCACCGGATTAGTCCAGTACAGTATTCAACTGAAGATAATCCTGCTCCAGGCTTGAGCCAGTGCTTTGACTTAATCTTGGAGCTGGTCCTTCGATGTCTTTGTCTCAGTAGTGCTGTATCTCTTGTGCGTGGGGGTCTTGGTGGGGGAGCAACTCGCATGAGTACGTTTCAGTAAAACATACGTGTCTGATCTGCTGGACGGTTGTGAGTGTCCCTCTCAGCAAGGTGCCTTTAATGATGCGGGGCTTTAGCGACGCGAAGGTCTCGTTACGAAGCACTCACCTCGGGGGCTTATGATTCTCGGACCTGCCGGCGGATTCCTTCTTGACGGAGTCCGGAGCTATTCTTGATCGGGTCGGGGCTAGAAATGAGGGGAAAGCAGAGGAGGACGGATGCTCCAGGCCATCGTACTCAGTACTTTTAGCCGGACGTCTATTTATACACTTTGGGCTCGTCCTGCTCGTGCCATGGGAACATGCCTACCAATTTGCTCATATGTTTTAACTTCTATTGCAGGAACTCTATCACTATATAGGGGGCTATTCACTGGCGACTTTGATGTATGGGGATGGCGAGTGTAGGTTGGTGAATGCATCGCCGCGCTCTATTATTCTTAGTTGAAGATCCTTTCGAGAAGGATGCCCCCAAAGGTGTTCTCCACCGGGGAGTGATCCATCCTCAAAACGCGGTTTCCTGCCCTGGCGCTCAACCACAGGCCATGGTCGTTGGAGCTCTCCTCCTCGCCGTCAATCCGGTGGCGATTGCGGCGGTCCACCACGCAGAGACCTCTCGTCCACTGGCCGGTGGTCTCAATCCGAATGTCCTCCGGCGAGGTTGCGGACGGCTTCCACCCTTCGTCATCTGCGGTCAAAGCATACCACACGCACACCGGATCGTGGAGACTGAGGTCGGCCTTGTCGCCCTCGTGGCCCGGGTGAAGCCTCTCCAGGGTCTGGAAGGTGTGGGCCATGAAAGCTGACACCCATTCGGCGAGTGGGGAGCCGGATTCCAGCAGCGGAGTGATGGCCTTCCGGAACTGACCGCGGGTCATACCATGGCGGAGAGTGATGTCGAGGGGAAAGGTGCGAAGGGTGAGCTGTTTGCTGAGTGTAGCGGGGTACATTGGCAGACTCGTGCCCGGGGGCATCGTGCTCCGTGGAGAAGGCGACGTGAGGGCGTAGACACGGGCGGCAGCGACTGCATCGGCATAGGCGTTGAATTCAGCCGCAGGGGTGACCTGATCGGTTTGCGTTAGTATACAGCAAGCAAACTTCCAGATTCTCGAGGCGGCACAGAAGCATACATTTCCAGGCTGGTTCACAGCTCCTCCCATAATCACAACCTCCTTGGCCCTAAGGAAGGTCTCTGGGTCATTTGCAGAGGCGATGGCTAGGTTAGTGAGGGGGCCAACAGCTACAATAGTAACGGTGTCGGGGTCATTCTCGCGCAGAACGCGGAGGATCTCTTCGTATGCGGGACGCTTTGAAGGAACAAACAGCCGGTTGGCGGAATCGCCAGTCGGGACTGGCTCAATGTCGTTGGAATCGTTGGATGGGTCGAACAAATGCTCCCAGGTTTCCTGGGGAGACAGGTGCGGGTGCTGCGAGCACTTCGTTAGTGAATCAACAGGTTAGGAAGGAGACATGCGCCCTGCTCACGCTGGTGTGAATTCCACCGAGGCCATCCGTTCCGTCTAGATGAGTGGTCAGCGTTCCTTTCAACCCTGACTCGAAGCTCAGACACGTACGGAAGTAATCTGCCAGCATCTTCTGGTCCTCCAAGGGATCTTCCGCTCCCACAGCGACAACAGGAGGACAGGCGCGCAGGGCGCCGTAACCTTCGGGGAGACCTTTCTCTCGACGCCATTTCATCTCCCGCTCGAGGATGTGAAACATGGATACGACATTCTTCAGGCAGCTTGGAAAGTCAGTAGGCGTAGCATCTGGTTTCGGGAATGGTGACTTACCTTCTCACTTCGATATTACCAAAAGTAAGCGAGACCAAGAGCACCTCAACTTCCTCTGGCTTAGCGGACAGTGCCAGGAGAAGGGCAAGGATATCATCGATTCCCTATATAAGCAATCAAGCCGGTCAGACGCCGAAGGATAGAGCAGCTGCAGTCTGGGACGAGAATCAATTATATCATACAGGATCGGTGTCGATAATGATCTTTCTAGGCGCCATTGTGTGGATAGTCTACTTCGAGAGCACTGCCTACAGCTTCCGCGAATTGTTTCAGTTCTGCAAACCTGTTGAGGGAGGAAAAATGCGATGATGCAAAGGATGGAGGGGAAGTGGGATGGTTCTTGGCTGGTCCCGAGTCTTATCACTCATGCTCCACTACAGCGGTTGTCGATAAAGAAGGGCTTAGTCACACCTTCAAGGGCCAAATCAGCGGTCTGATAATTACTTGTCTAGGAGAAGCTGTAGTTACCATGACTCCTTGAAGGTCCAATGCAGGTCATTTGGCTGAATAATTGAAGCACATGATAAGTTAGTTAAGTTATGATTGATGATATTAGCTGCGTGGTTTTGGAACAGACACTGAGCCAACTGTCTCAGCACCATCCTTCACCATCCAGAGATAGATACAGATCATTCAGACAGATCCTCAATTTGATTTGACATGTCCAATTATCTATCGTGTAGCATTGGGATGAGGAAGGGGAAGCCTGGAGCAGGACTGTCCTCCAATCCACTGCATCCATGATTGTGGTAATTTTGACCGAATAGGGTAGCTGTCTCGGGTCGTCCAGGCCGACGGAGGTTCTTCCCGGGGGTCTGGAGTCTGGACGATTCTAAGCTGAGACGTGGCCTGTTCGGAAGGCGGAATGGCCTGCAGGGGGTGGTATTACCCCTGTATTTGTGCCTCTGCCTCTGCCACTGCCAGTTGGTAACATACAACATACCGGAGCTTCCCTTCAACAGCTCGGTAGTTCTACCTCAATACTTTAAGTCTAATTCCAGTTGTTCTTTCTCTCAAATCTAAGGACATTTCCTTTTAGGAAGCCATATCTTGTGGATCGCAGGGGGTTGGTTTCCTTCTGACTATAACACGCCGATGCCAGAAGTGCAACGCGACATTGCAGTCCAGAGGGGGTCAAACCAATGTCACGCATGGGGAAGATCTTTCCCCGCGCCAGTGTCGAACGCCGTCCTCCACACCAGGGGATGCTGTAAGACCATTCGGTCTGTCAACGTCACGGACACTGGTCCGACGACAGGGAAAGAAGAGGTCTGATTCGTGCTGGTCTTCCAAGGTTAATTTGTTCAACCCCAGGAGGTGGCTAGTGGCTACCTAGTAGTAGAAGTCCGTAAAGTGATTACAGAGATTACTTTGATTACTCCTCTCCTATCTGTTACCAGCAGTTACAGACTGGCTGACTGGCTGGCTCGAAGAAAGTAGAAACATGGGGTAATCCTTTCATCAATGCGCCACAGGCATGTCAGCCCGTGTGATGACTGCAAATGGGTTTATAAAAGATCTATCCCCGAGAAAACTCTCCTAAATCACGGTCCAGATGATGATCAGGCAAGAATCTCCTCCAAGATCTTGCACTACTTGACAATTTAACGTTACTCTTAGCAGTGGAGTCTCTCATCCAGCGCGTGCAAGGACCGCTGTTTGATACCGATACGGGTGACCATTACGGAGTACGGAGTACCTGGGTAGTTCATCCATCTCGGTGCTTTGGTAATTTATTCCTCACCACTTGCCGAGTCGACAACCACACCCCTTCATCTCTCCAATCCGTGTCCTCTTTCTCTCCCACCATCGCCCTCCTCCTCCTTACAACCCTCCTCTTCTCTCTCCCCCCCAATTCCTCGCTTCCAACTCGTCCCCTGCCATACTTGTGTTGCATTTTCAGTCAGCCATTGTCGCCCACCCTTCAGTCTTCGGCTGACGGGTGCTTCAATGGTCTTTCGGTGATACCATCCCGTTACTTCTTTACCTCACCTTGCTCCGTCCTCGCGACCTACCTCACCTTTCTCTTTCAACTCCGAAGCGCCGACCGAAGCGTTGAACTACCCCAAGCTCCAGGGCCCTGTGTGAAGACCATCGATCCGCGGCTGAGGTCTTCAATTCGAGTTCCGAATTTCTCCAATCGCCATCTGATATCAAAAGTCTCAGATAGTGCTACCGATTCGCCATTCGAGCTCGCCGGGGAAATCTGGCCTTTCAGCGCAACTGCGGCAACTTTCTCCTTCGCCAACCCACACCTCTTCGCCTTGCGCTTTTGTCGCAATCTGGTAACAAAGAGTAATCCGAAATCACGCGATTGCTCGAATTGAATCTTTCTCCGTCTGGTACCTTCACCAGATCTTTTTTCGCCTGCTTCTCTCAACGTTTCCGGACACGCGAACGGAAAATTTGACGACCGCCAGCTCAGTCTTTCACAGTGCATTGAGACGGGTCTCTTTGAATTTCACGACTATTGCTACGTACTTCAAGAAATAAAATTAGTGACTGTACGTCCTAGCATTTTAACCTCGCTCTTGCACTCCCAGCAAAACTGACAATTGCTTTGACCATAGCTTTAACGATGATGAATCCTTATATCAGCTGGGCTCTCCTGCTTGTAGTGGCAGGTGGCCTTGGATGGTACTACAACGGCCCCTCTCCTAAGGTCAAGGCCCCGATCAAGGCATTCACAGAGAAAGTCGAGAGTGTTCCGGCTGTGAAGAAACAGAAGCGGAAGACGAAGAAGTCCTCGGAAGCCTCCCCCGCACCCAGCAAATCCGTTGAGGAGCAGCCTGCAGCTCAGACTACGGGCTCGCAGGTTGAGGAGCAGGATGAGGAGATTGACCGAAAGGAGTTGGCCAAGCGCTTCAACGCGGTGAAGAACGGTATCCCGGCTCAAACCAGTGCTCCTACCAGCAAGTCTGCCAAGAAGAAGAAGAGCAAGGGCGCCCTCCCCCAGCTCGAAAACGACGAGCGCTCGGCTTCTCGTGTCTCCACCCGCACTTCGTCTACCACTGGTGCTGATGCCGACGACGACCTGTCTCCCGCTGGCTCCCCCGTTGTGAACGCCACTGTTCCTTCCGCTGGTTACATCTCCGACATGCTCGAGGCTCCGGCCCCTGGTGCTTCCGTTCTCCGCGTTACCGGCGCCGCACCGGCTGAGGCTCAGAAGAAGAAGGCCCAGTCTTTCAAGCAGGTCGAGACCAAGAAGCAGCGCCAACAGCGACTAAAGAACGAGGCCCGTAAGCAGCAAGTCCAGGAGGCTGAGGAGCAGAGACGCAAGTTGCTCGAGAAGCAGCTCCACACGGCCCGCGAAGCTGAGCGTCGCGAGGCGGCCAAGTTGACTCCTACTGCACCCCAGACCAACGCCTGGCAGACCAAGGCTGCTCCCAGCGCCACCAACGGTACTTCTCAGCCCGCCGTGGCCCCCAAGGTCGAGCTCTTGGATACGTTCGAGCCAGTTGCCGCCACTTCCAAGCCTGTCAAGGAATGGGATCAGGGTCTTCCCTCCGAGGAGGAGCAGATGCGCCTTCTGGGTGCGGAGAACGGTCAGGATCAGTGGACCACCGTCTCCAGCAAGAAGATCAAGAAGAAGAGCGGAAAGACGGACGAGAGCGAAGTCAGTGCTTCTGAGAGCCAGCCCACCCCTGCTGCTCCTTCTCCCGCCCCCGTGGAGCCCAAGGTAAAGGTGACTCCCACCTATCTCCCCGACATCCTCCGCTCCAACCAGAAGGGACACCCTCTCGACTCCGACTGGGCTGCCTAAGCAAGTCTCTTTCCGGGGCAGAGGATGCAATCTCGGTTTTGTGCAAGATGCCCTTCGGACACAAGCCGGATCCAACTAATCCGTGGGCTGTATTTATACTCATGGCTTTGGCGTTTGGGACATATTATTCTTCATCGAAAACCTTTCGCATGTATCTGGCACATTGCTCTGTTCCAGCCCCCCAACATGGCTGCGACGACGGAGACACTCAATGGGCTGAATATTTCGAAAATCCCTCCGTTCTTCTTCAAAAGCCATGTACCTTTTTTCCCTGACATCTTCACTTGTTATGCTCGGTTTTACCCTCTTGATGTGCTCCTTTCCTTCACCTTTTTGTCTACCTATTTCCTTAGAATACCTTGTATCTTGTATTCCCATTGTTAATTGATCGCAATGACACGATCTGCTGTATTTCTCTCCCTTGAGGCCATCGTCTGGTCAGTCTGGATGGGCGCATTCGCCTTGGGTGATTTCTTCCAGTTCTCAACTTTTGGTGTTCTGTATGTCATGGCAGATCTTGAATGAGGAGAACCAGTTGCTATCCGAAGAATCAAGGCTCATCATAAAACATCAAGGCTGTGAAGGGGAAACCTGGTCTTTAGTAGATAATCGATTACTTCATTTTTCAGGGTAAGGGTTTTGGTTTTGCTGCTTTGGGACTCGGACCCTGGCGATCGGGCTTGTTGCTGCGCCCAGGCGAGATCTTAAGCTTCCAAACATTCTACAGCTGTAACCTTGAATTGTCCACCTTTTTTTATTTGTTCTTCTTTTTGAGCTACAGGATCCTTCTTCCACGGAGGGATCATAGTGAGTGTGGAGAAGTGATTCGACCTATTTTTGTCTGGGTCGTGTTTCGTGTTTCGAATCTCAGACGACGGATCTCCCGCCGCAGAACTAAAAAGATTGGCAGTCCCTGTTTTGGGTGTGTGTGGGGTGGGGGAGTATCTGGTTCAGTGGTTCAGTGGTTCAGTTGAAGAAAGGGCCTCCCCATTCCCCCCTTATGGGGGTGTCT
Organism: Aspergillus aculeatinus CBS 121060; assembly: GCF_003184765.1. Lineage (NCBI taxonomy): Eukaryota > Fungi > Ascomycota > Eurotiomycetes > Eurotiales > Aspergillaceae > Aspergillus > Aspergillus aculeatinus. Next base: position 635,432 of record NW_020291479.1, read on the forward strand.
CAAGGTTAGTTAGTAGTTGTGTATAATGGTAATGGGAAAAAGGGGTGTGGTCAATTTGTGGTATTGTTACTACTGTTGTTGTTTTTCCTTTTCTTTCGCCAAAGATTCCAGCAGGGAATATACATGGTTTCTAGAATGCGGGCCCGGCAGGTGTAGGCCAGTGAGGAAGAGAGAAGGGGTTAAGGATGAAGAATTGAAGGTCCTGGCGAACTGGCGAACAGACTGGAGATCATTGGCTTACGTAAGGGCCTTCGACGCTCTAATGGCGTCACGCCCGCAACTCCGACGGCTCCGCTAGTCCGCATTGGGACTAGTGATGAGTTCCGGTCATCGTGGCCTTATTTCCATGTACGGAGAGAGAGAGTACTGACCCAGTAACTGACCCTGTGCTTGTTTGGTGTTGGTTCTTTCTGTTCAATGTCTCAATAGCAAGAAAGAAGAAAGAGACCAACTTTACTTCCGACTGTGCTTCTTTGCTGCAGCCACTATTCATTCGTTCCACCCCCCATTATTATTGATTGCTCCCTCTTCGATCCATCACCTTTTTCCGCTTCTTATTCTCCTCTTCCTTTCTTTTCTTCTTCTCTTCTTCCTCTTCCTCTTCCTTCCTTTCCACTACACCTCATCTACCTCTATTCTTCCCGAATAGTGCGCCTGGAGCTACTCCCCGAATCCCTTCTCCCGACTTCCTTGTTTGTTTTTCCACCCCCCGTGAAAACCTTCCGAGGGGTCCGACTCTACTACTCCATATTTCTTCCTCCTTCATTTCCTCTACTCTTCAAACCCACCACTTTCATCTATACTATATTCGTCGCCATGGCGCAAATTCGTGGCACTGCCGGTTACAACCTCGGCCACCAGAACCCCTTTGGCGGTCCTGGCCGAGCAGAGGCAACGAGCGACCCGAGTCCTTTGGATGCTATCCGGGAGCAGACCAGCAAGATTGAGGATTGGCTCGACACAATGGCCGATCCGGTTAAGCCGTACGTGATCCTCTATCGATCTCTACAGCTCCAATGCCTGGAGTGCTCGCACCTGCGGCAGCGAAAGGAGCCTCCGACCGATCCGCGCATCCAGAGAAGACGTATCTCCGCTGACACCGTGGCTTTTTGCTCTCCAGATATCTCCCAGCCATTGGTCGGTTTTTAATCGTGGTTACCTTCCTCGAAGACAGCCTGCGTATGATCACGCAATGGAACGACCAACTGCTGTACCTGCGTGATTACCGGAAAAGTAAGCTCCCACCTCGACTTCGTTCCTCTCCTGCCGGCTGCGCGGTAGCACCGCGGATGGAGACTGAAACGCAAGAACATCACTAACCCGTCTCTCTCCGCACTAGTACCATGGGGAATCACGCATACTTTTCTTCTCGTCAATATGATCGCCATGTCGGTTTGCTCGGTTTTGGTCATCGCCCGCAAGCACACTGAGTTTGCCGTCGCGGGTTTGTTGGCCGTCGTTATCACCCAGGGTCTCGGATACGGATTGATTTTCGACCTCAACTTCTTCCTTCGCAACCTGAGTGTGATCGGCGGTTTGCTCATGGTGCTTTCCGACTCGTGGGTGCGCAAGAAGTTCGTCCCTGCCGGTCTGCCCCAGCTGGATGAGAAGGACCGCAAGATGTACGTCCAGTTCGCTGGTCGCGTGCTGCTCATCTTCCTCTTCATTGGGTTCGTCTTCTCGGGCCAGTGGAGCATGTGGCGCGTGCTGGTCAGCTTGTTCGGCTTCGTCGCTTGCGTGATGGTCATCGTGGGATTCAAGGCCAAGTGGAGCGCTATCATTCTGGTTGTGTTGTTGAGCGTCTTCAACGTGCTGGTCAACAACTTCTGGACTGTATGTTCCCCTTCAATGCTGCATATTTTCCAGCGACTGACATGATGACCAGCTTCACCCTCACCACCCTCACAAGGACTTCGCCAAGTACGACTTCTTCCAGATCCTGTCTATTGTGTACGAGTCCCTCCCTCGCCTTTCGTTGACTTTCCTCCACGACACAGGCTAACATATTCATTTACTCTATAGCGGTGGACTCCTGCTTCTGGTCAACATGGGCCCTGGTCAGCTGAGCATGGACGAGAAGAAGAAGGTCTACTAAACGACGGAACGACGAAGACCAACGACGTCGACGACTCCGCTGCCATTCGAATCCGGCTCACGTGCGCGCTTGTATGACGCGAGGGCTCTCCCGGGCCTTGGAGACGACCCTTAGCTTATACGAATTGCTTTCCCTTCTCTCTTCGAATAGCTTCTTTGATTGTTCTTGGAAAAGAAACACCCAGTCCCAGTCCCCTTAGCTCTGCCCCTCGAATACCACTACCATGATCTCGCCAGTCAACGGATAAACCAACCTCAGAATCAATAAACAGACAAAAAAAGGAAGAACTCGAGTCCAATGTTCATTTGCTCGATTTAGCTATCTGTGCATGATGAAAATGTTCACCAATTTATAGTATAGTTGTTCCACCCCGTTGTAGTCTGCATCGCCTTTAGCTTGGGGAGATTAGACCCCATTGTAGCCGAGTAAAGTAGCACCTCGAACCAAAAAGCGCGGCAGATCGTTAGATTATACCAGGTATACAACCCGCGCCATACCCGACCGGGCGTAGCGAGTCAGCCATGCACTATACTCCATGGATATATACTAGACATGGAAGTCATGTAGACAGACACCTGTGGCTTGGGATTCCTGTGGTTTAACTTAACGCCAACAACACCTATCGGCATCCCATAAAATAAGATCATTAGTATAGTATGGTTGATTAATTCAATCGAGTCTGTTTTGAAGGGCGGTAGTAGGTCGGTATTCAATTCGCAACTCAGAGCTCTGGGAAACTCACCCAGTCCAGTCCAGTCCAGTCCATTCCACTCCGACTACAGCACAGCACAGCACAGTCCATAGTATACGTACCCGTCTACGCCCCGCATGTAATCAACTTTTCCTACGCCGCAAAAACAGAGAGAAAGGGAAACATAATTTCGTCCGCGTTCATCGCCCGGTTCCGGGGTTTGGCATTGGTGCCAATCACAATCACAAGCACAATCACCAGCCGCTGGGTCCTCATACATATATGTATATATACATGATGGTCACTATGCTTCATGGGGGGGGGGGGGGGGTTGGGGGGTTGTGTGACTGCTACTGCTGCTGCTGCTGCTGGCGCAATAGCCGTAGGGCAGAAAGATCGAGGGGCTGTAGGTATTGTGTGAGTGCGTGTGAAGATTCTGATGCTTGAGATTCCTGGATATATGACTGGTGCCTCCTCCCGGGACGGGACGTCGTCCAGCATCTTCCAAGGTTAGCTAGGCTAGGCTGGCTGGCTGTCAATTACCACATACCAGCACCCACCACCGGAAAGGAGGATGGAGGATTCTCTCTGGAGATAGGCACTCGCTAACACTCGTCGCCATTGACAATGCTATCGGGAATGTCGGAGGTCGGGATGTTCAAAACAAAGAGGTTAGGGGAGAGCCCTTAGTCGGATCTTTGAGGGCAATTGCCGGTATCAATGGACATGATACTCTCCGCCCCCCCCCCCCCCCCCCCCCCCCCCGGCCTGTCACGAGTGGTCTAGATCTAAATTTCGGCCGTGGAGAATTGGGATAGCGTGGGACCAGCTACGTCTAGCCACTTCAACGCTCGTCCAGACATGTAATAGCAGCAGCCTACAAAGAAGAAATTCAGGTGGGGTATGTATTAGGATAAATTAGTATACAAGAAGGGGTGGGTAGCGGGCAAACTAGGTTAGTAGTCATAAGACAAAGAAAGTGACAGAAAAAAGTTGCAGGTGGACAAAATGAAAGTGGACGGACGAATCACAAAAGGGAGAGACAATGGTCAATGACAAGAAAAAAAGCAAAAATAAGGAATGCGGTCGGGAACACACAAGAAAAAGGAAAGACAGGGGAAAAAAAAGGCATAAGTACTCTGTGCAAAATAGTCTTCAACAACAATGATTGTGGCTCAAGTTGGTCGCAATTGATGAACATGGGTTATTCATCTATGTACTTTCGTGCCCATGAACTGTATGTGTATGTGTATGTGTTTTCCTGATGTCTACTGGCCCAGCCATCCAGACACTAAACACAATCTGTAACTTTGTTCAACGCGGGGTACAGCGCGGCGGGGGGGACTCGGTTGCGGTTTCGCTGATGATGCATCACAGGGGAACAGACAAACAGAAAGACATGCAAGGGGAATTGAGAAAGAAAGATGGAAAGAAACGCTTTTTCGCTGCTGCCAACGCCAGGAAACATGACTGACACAAATGACAAAACTCAACAGCGAAAGGGGGTATTCTGCTACCCAAAGAACAGGGAAAAAATATTGAGCATCGCAAAAACAGGCTTCCATGACAAAGGACAATGTGGTGAGTTGGATGATTCGTGGATTATTGCCTAAATCGGCTTGCACTGAAGACGGAGGAAAAATCAGATATCCATACTCCAACGCCAAGGCCGCAGGCGCTCGAGCTGGCCTAAGGCGATATCGTCAGGCGAGTCGTTGATTTCCAGATGCAGCATCTCAACTTTGTTGTTGCTCTCGTGGTGCTGCGGGTGCAAAGTGGACATGGTCTTGGCGATCGTTGGGAAGTGTTTACCGCTATCTTGAGTCGCTTTGGAACCGGGCCGCGAGGTCGGCGTTTGCGGCGATTGCAGAGACACCCGCGGGGACTCCGCCTCCGAGTCCGCATCGGACGAGAGCGATGAGCACGATTCGAAGCGAGAGTGTAGCGAGGGCGTGATAACCCAGCGAGACTCGTCACGTCCATGCTGAGGTGACTCGTCGTCACCATCTTCCTCCAACCCGTCGGCTCTTGGATCGTACCATCCATCGGGTGCCATCGCTGACGTTCTAGCTCGGGAGGCACTTCTCTCAATCGGTTGTGTTTTGGTCGGTGGCTGCGCTGGTGCTGTCGCAACCGGTTGCTTTTGATCTGTTTTCACATCGGGCGACTTGTTGTTGTTCTTAGACGCGGAGTCACCGATGCGCTCCTTGCCGGCCATAACCCTGGCACTGGGTGGGGGCTGCAACATCCACCGGGTCTCCGCCCGGCTCTTGGGCCCACTAACGATCGGGGGATGCAGATCATTGACCGGGGGTACTCGAGCGATATAATATTTGCTGTTAGAGACCTCATCCGGGCGCCCTCCACCAGACAAACCCACGGACGAGCCCTTCACTTCCACATCTTGACCCCATAACGGCTCGTCTTCCCGCTGATAGCGCATGCGACTCCAACGTTCGCCCAATGGGTTCTTGAGTTTGTCTTTTCTGGATGTTGTACTACCCGAATCATGGAGTGACTCCGTCGATGCCGCATCTGTATTCCAGGATTCCTTTCGACGATGGGCTCGACCACCTCTACGCGCAGGCGGACCGGGGCCTAGAGCGATCTCCTCGGCCCATGCTGGGTTCGTACTGAAGGGGGTGGGTTGTCTGAGGGGTTTCGGTTGGTCGGTGACAATGGTATCGACTTTCTCTTGTTCGCGCTTCGACCGGGCGGCTTCTTTCATTCGATTTCGACGGTAGGACGACTCGGCACAGGGTGTGCAGGTGGCATAGTAGAAAACGGCCGACTGAGCGCCCCGATACAACCACATTCTGGGCTGGGCACTGGAAGCGCTCAATGAGGACGGGATAGAGGTGAGGGCGATCTAGAGGAGAGAAAGGAGGGAGGTGTCGAGAAGAGGGTAAGGTGTCGGAGTGACGGAGAGCCGGTGCTGTCGGTCACGAAACGAGGCTGTGGGCGGGAAATTATGCTGCAACCTAGTACTCAAGTAGACCAATTGGATGGCGGGTAAAGACAAGTCGAACCCGAGAAGTGCTGGCACGGTCGCAACAACATGAAGGGCGCCTGATTCAATCGAGGAGAAAGAGAAGAGGGCGAGATATCGCGGCGGTGGACCGGAATAGGCAGAGGTGGCGGTCGCCCAGCGACCGAGGGAGGGAATTGCGAGTGGATACGGGGATCGAATCGGTAAAGGGGACCGGGGAGGTGGTTGGGTATTCGAGTGGTAGGAGAATGATCCGGGGAAGATGAGGTGAGGGTGATGGCAAAAAAAGAATGTCTCCCAAGAGTAAGATGAGAAACAATTCAAATCAATCAGAGGAGGAGGGGAAGGGGGGAGGGAGGAGAGGGGAGGAGAGGAGGAGAGGAGTTGAGTTGAGTAAAGGTGAGAAAGTGAGAAGGGGAAATTGGTTGGAGAGGAGTAGTAGAGGACTAAGCAGCAGCAGCAGCAACAGCAGCAGCAGCGGCGGCGGATGGAACAGTTCCCGTCAGGGGAAATTGAAAACGAAACGATCCGGTGTTGGGCCGCACTTGGCAAGGGCGGGGCCAACGGCAGGCAGTGAGAGAGAGAGTGTGAGAGAAAAGGATTCACGTTGATTAAATTTGGATTGGTACAATGTGCAATAGATGAAGAGAAGAAAAGGAAGTGCGTGTGTGTATGATAAAAATACAATAGTAAGAAGTAAGAATGGGAGAAAGTGACAAGGTCACTGACTGGAACTGTACCTGGAACTATACGAAGATACAAAGATACAAAAGGAGAGAAATAAGGTTAAAAGATCTCTTGCATTGAATGGAACTCATCACTTCTTTAACTTCTCTCTCCCTCCATCTTTTCGCCAGGGGGATTCATCAAAGTGTAAAAAAAAGAAAAGAAAAAAAAAAAAAAAAGAACCCCAAAAAGAATCTAACCTCCCCCTTTTAAGACAGACTCCCGACAAGCGAGGGATTCATTTCAGGCAGTCAAATAAATATCCATAGTGTCTTTGCACAGCCATTAAAGACTTAGACACGGCAAGCTCTTGATCTCCTCTCCCAACAATGACCACCCCATAGTAGTCCAGACGCAGTCGCTGTCTACTTGAACAATCATATTATCGGATTCATCAAGTCATGTACAGGTAATTAAACGAAGAGTCTTATGTTAATTGGTCATCTATGTATCAAATCCACTTTCGCCCGCTCGTGGCCCATGTCCTCGGCTGGAAAGGAAAGCTTTCCGGGTGGAAAAAGAGGCCCCGACCTCACATCATCTAGGATCCAGGATCAGATGGACATCGATCTCATTAATCCCTGGCCATGGCTGACAAGGGAGACACGGTCCAGCTCTCAAACAGCCTCCCCTCCCCCTTCCTGATTATCCCATGCGAATCATTCCGAGTTTTGGATCCTGCTCCCTTCTGCTTCAGAAAATCCCGAGCCCCCCAAAGGATCCCACAGAAGTCGGCCGACCACAGAACTTGCATTCCGAACCCCCGTTCGGATTGAAGATCCCGAGCGTCCAATGCACCTGCATGTCTAGTCCGTAGTCACACTCCCATCTCATTATAGAAGATTCCCTCCGAAACGGATCATTCAGAGTTCCAACGCGGGCCGATTCGAATGCATTGCATAACTTGACCCACCCAATCCCCTCCCATCGCGCAAGTGCCGGATACCGGGAGACGAAAGCCACAAGCGCAGCAAACCTCAGGCACCCTCTGGCTAGCACCTTGTCCCGCTGAGCGCCAACACCCACGCAGAATGAGAGAGAAACTGGATAGACAAGAGGGGAAAAACGGAAGAGAAGAGGGCAAAAGGGGGAAGGAAGGAGGGGGGGAGGAGAAAGCCTTCGTCCGTGACCACGTCACGCCGAACTCGTCCACGTCAATTTCACACCACAATCAAACGAAACGCGTCTCCATTCCTTGCTTGCCACGGGAAAGAAAAAATACAATCCAGCCAGTGGATTGTTATTTGAGGCCTTTTTTAGTAATTTTCCTTTTTCTGTGTCGAATGCGATTTGGGTTTTAAAAAGAAAGAGCTTTGTCCAGCGGGCAAGGTGTCTTCCCCCTCCCTTCTTCTCTCACGCATTCTTCGTGCCTTTCACTACCTCGCCCTTGACCTTGGTCCAGTCGATGTCACGGTCAATAGCCTCGTCGATCTCCCCGCATAATACCACATTGTCGCCGCGAATAAGATAGAGTCCGTGTTCGATTTGCGAGCTAGGTTCCGGGTCATCGGGCGTCCGGATGATGCGCTCAATCGTATCAAGGAGTACCAAGTTCGTCAGCTGATCCGTCGATAGAAGGGTGCCCAGCAGTGTCCGGCCATCGACGGTCAAGACCAGAATTTTTTCTATGTTCGCGAGGACTCTGGTCAGTTCGGATTGCTATCTCACATGTTCAAGCAACGCGGAATACTCATGGGCAGGTGTTTATGCTACCCAGAAACGTTCTCCGACCCACGGAGGGAGCTAGATACATACTGTTGATGTATGATTGTAAAGACATGGCGAAGATGTGGCTGGCCCGAGAGCTGGCGGTATCACAAAGAGGATGGCAATTGCTCGAGCTCTCCGACAGACTTCTCTGATCCCAAAGAAGCGCAAGATCGTAGAATTCTTGTTCTCGAGAGAAAGATGTGGCCGGCGTATCTCAGAGCTTTACTAAGATACAGATAGTGACGGAAAAACAGGTAGAGTAATCGTGTCGCGCGGATGGGGCGTCTGAGTTCCGAGCAATGACCTCAATATATTCCTTAGAGTGAAGAAAAGCCGATGTGAGGGTTCGAATGAATTAGAATGTTGTGCTGGTAACGGTCGATTGCGGTCCCAGTCCAAAGTAAGGCGATTGGCGAGGGTCCATCTGTTTAAAGAGAGATGGCAGCGACTGTTGATCCCGACCTGCTGCTCCGTTCGCTATGGCGTTGTGTCACGTGAGACCGTCCCGTGCTTTGCTTATCAGATTCCGAAGATCTACGAATTCTGACTCGTCATAACGTGATCTGCATTCGTGAGCTGGGACGGCGCATTGCTGCATTTAGAGTAAATTTGTTATTTGTTCTAGACTCTATTCGACAATCTCAATGCCATTTGAAGCAAGGCGACGCTATTTCCTGTCAAATGTAGTGACTGGTGCATGACCACAAAACTACCAAGCCTGGAAGTCTTTTTGCTTGACATCTCCCTGCCAAACGATGCGAGGGTAGCTAATGCGTTTGAAATAATGTTCAATTCATACATGTTATCTAACTACTGGCCACTGGATCTCCCCTCAGCCGCTCAATGCGCTGAGGTCCAAGGGCACACTGCTCCCTCGCCCAGCCCGATACCGCCGCGCACCACCGACGAACGGTCGAGGTTTGGGCAGCAGTCCTTCGCTCTGGAATTTGAACCTATGATCATCAATCCGAGTCACGCCGTGCATGCCCGGACTCCGAGGGCTAGATCCCGCTGACGGCCCGCCGTTGCTGAGGGTATAAGCGCTCGGATCAAGAGTGGAACGATCCGGGGGTGGACTGGCTAGTGACTCATATGAGCTTGGTCGTGGAGGTGCTGCTGCAGGGGGCATCGTCGGAGGAGCAGATGAAGGAGGCGGCGGTGGAGGTGCGGAAGGAGCCGAGGCAGCGGGTGGAGGTGGAGGTGGGGTGGAAGGTGTATGCTGCATGTGAGCGAGCGCATTTCTGGCTGCTTGTACAGCCGCGGAAGCAGCCGAAGTGCCATTTGCCGGTGGAGGCGGTGGTGGAGGGGTTGACCGTGCCGGCGCTGGAGGTGGGCGCGGGGCTGACGCTGCTGGCGGGGGTGGTGGAGGCGGCGCAGCAGGACTAGCTGAAGGAGGCGGAGGCGGAGGCGGGGGTGGAGCGGTAGTCGATGGTTTTCGTGATGTGATCGGAGGAGGAGGAGCATGCTTAGCGGTACCAGGCAATGGTGGAGGTGCGCGGGGAGGCGCGTCAGGGGCGGACTTGATCGATGCAGTTGACGCTGTCGATGATGGACGAGATGCAGGCCTAGGGGGCGGCTTTCGAAGATTCGCGACCAATGGGTTGACTGGAGGAGCTGGTGGGGAGTCTGTTGCAGGTAGAGGTGGAGGAGGGCGGGCTCCTGGTGGTCTCGGAGCCGACGCAACGGGCGGCGGGGGAGCTCCCCTGGAGTTTTCCGAGTCCGACATGTATGGGGATTCCCGAGTAGCGCCGGTATCGACACCCCCTCGACTGCGTAGCTTAGGCATTCCTCCTGCAAAGAGTCCAGCTAGCTGAGGAGCTGCTGGAGCTGCTGCCGCTGCGTCCGCCCCTGAGCCTGTATCGCTGTTGCTCCGTAGCCGGTTGGCGGCCTGTGCCGTCGGGACTGGAGGTGCAAGTCCAGCTGGAGGCTTCGCCATGCCTGGGATGGGTGGTGCACCGGGCACCGAAGGGCCTGAAGACTTCACTCCCCCACCGGCAAGCTGAGGAGCTGATCTATCATTGGTGACGGCCTTCTTCAATCTTGCACCTTTGTGAATATCGGAAAGGAGAGCGCTCTGTGATGGATATCAGCCAACGGTTTGGGTCTGAAACAAGAGCTGCAAGCACTTACCCGGCCCTTCGCTTCTGAGCCCGAGGGTCTATTTGGTAAGTTTCCTGGTGGAGGTGGGGGAGGAGGGCCTCCCATCCCTCCGGGGGGCGGCGGCGGCGGAGGAGGCGGAGGGGGAGGCATGTTGACTGTAAGTATGTCGAGGAGGGGATGACGCTGATATCGGAAGATTGCGGTTGATGCGTGTAGTGATCTCAGAGGGACCAGACGGTGAACGTTAGAAATACCATCTGACAACTGCCGCGACTAGAGATATAAGGACAAAGGAAAGAAAGTGGATGCCTGCTTGGAGAGCTGATGGGAACAAGGCGAGGGTGTAAGGGAAGTGACGGAGTTGGAGGGGGGCTGGCTGTACGAGACAAGCCGCCAGGTACCACCGCCCGCCTAGTAGGTGCGGCAGTACCACTCGCCGCCTTATCGCATATCCGTCGCATTGCCTTCTTTTCTGTTCAAACCCCCCGTTACCGTTTCGAACGTCCTAGGCGGAATTGTGGATAGCAAACATGATTACCACGAACAGAATGGTCTTGAGGGCCCAGAAATCCAAGACCCAATCTCTGGTCTGTCAGCTCTGTCGTCAAACAGGGTCTCCTAGTCCCGTACCTCGCCCACTACTTTCTCGGACCTATGCCTCAAAAACCACCAGCCCGGCACTCTCAAGCGTGCATCGCGAGCGATTCCAGTCAAGACAATCCTCGTGGACTCATGCGAACCAAATCTCGAAGCGCTTCAACTCGAGCCAAGCAGAACAACCCACAAGACTGCAATTGGATGAAGCCATTGCCCAGATTGCCGAAGAATGCTCCAACCTCTGCCAGGCAGACGCCGTGCCCGCCAACGACGCCGTCAAGCAACTGCTGCAGAGAAGCGAGAAGATCGCCGAGACAATCGCACAACCCACGAAAGCCCAACCAAAGCAGGAACCGGATGAGTTCTCGTCTCTGTTAGACCTGGACGAACCGGCAACGGCCGCGGAGAAACCGCAGCCACGACCCAAGCTAAGCCGCAAGCAGCTATCCAAGCAGCTGTGCCAGGCGATCCACGGCCTGCTGACCGACGAGAAGGTGTTCATCTCCCCCGAAGCCCTCGCTTCCTACACCAAGATCCACGTCCTGCTCCAGCAGCCCCACCACTTCCCCGAGATCTTCCACCTGTACGCCAACAAGCCGATCCCGGAGGAGAAGAGTTCGCCCGTGCGCTTCAGCAAGGCGAACCCCAACAGCATCAACAGCGCCATCCCCGTGGAGCTGGCCAACTCGGCGCTGGACGTCGCCATCGCTCAGCGGAACCTCTCTCTCGTCCTGGCGATCATCGACACCACATTCTCCACCGCGGCGTTCCGCCGCGCCAAGGCCTACAAGAAGGCCGCGCTGCCGCTGGGTGGGCTGAGTGCCGCCCCGGTGGCCTGCTACATCCTTGCGACCTGGGCCGGGAGCCTGCAGAACACGATGGACCCCAGCACGGCGACGGGCATCGCCTTCGCGGCGGGGCTGGCGTACATGGGCGGTGTCACGTCGGTCGGGTTGTTGGCCATCACCACCGCGAATGATCAGATGGAGCGCGTGACCTGGCAGCCGGGAGTCCCGCTGCGGCACCGGTGGCTCCGTGAGGAGGAGCGGGCGGCGTTCGATAAGGTTGCGCTTGCCTGGGGTTTCAAGGATGTTTACTTGAGAGGTGAAGAGGAAGGAGAGGAGTGGGAAAGTCTTCGCGAATTTATCGGCATGAGGGGGATGATCTTGGACCGGACGGATCTGATGGAGGGTATGCAATAAGCTCATGACCTGGCGGTTCGCGCCGCCAAATTTCGATGTACAGTACCAATTTATACACCACCATATCACATCAATCATTGAAGCGAATTCCACACATCTCATCCAGATACCGGATGCGCGCCTACGAGATATACTACGACTCTACGTGTTTCAGCACAAAAACAGCGCAATTGAGGGACATAAAGTCATGGGTCACATTTCCCGTAGAGTCAACTAAGGCCTATACGATCCCAAACCTTAATAATCCCTCTAAAACCTCCAGCGCAGCAAAGCGCTAAGAGCCCCTTAGTAGAGACGCTTGGGAGGAGACATGGTAGCCTTGAGGACAAGGCTACCAACGTTCTGCCAGCCCTTCTTGAGCAGGGAGACGAGGTAGTTGATGGCCAACATGGTGTTGGCGACGAGCTCATCCTCGGTCATGCCAACGTTGCCGACGGCAACACCCAAGCAGAGAACCTTCTTCAGCTGGAACTTGATGGTGGCCTTGATCTCGTTGATCTTGCCAGCCAAGTCCTCAGCGTGGGAGACGGGGGTAGGGAACTTTCCGGCTGCGGTGGGCGTTAGTTTGCATGTCACTGCCAACAAGATGCTTTAATGTCATTTGAGGGTGGGGAACATACCCTTGGAAAGACCAGGACCCAAGAGACGGGGGATCTGCTTGATGAGGGAGTCGGAAGCGACGAAGGCATCGTACTTGCGAGCAAGCTTCTTGATGAGCTTCTTGTTCTTGTTCAGCTTCTTGAGGTCATCAGCGGACATGGCGTCAACACCGAAGTGCTTGGCACGGTCGAGATCGTGCTGGTCACCGAGAACACTAAAGTGCGTATGCCGTTAGCCCGGATGTTCTCCAATCCTGGTGGTTCTCTCGTGCTCTATGCATTCCCACAGCACGCAGATCTGTCGCATAACACCCTCTCCATTCGACCTGTCTTTTTTTCGGTGGTTGCCACATACCAGATGCTCATGTTGGGGCGGGGGATGGTGGGCAGCTTGATGGTGCCGGAGAAACGCTTGTCACGCTGGGGGTCGTAGTTCTTCAGACCGATCTGAAGCTCGACGGTCTCGAGGAAGTTTCTCTTCTTCTCATTCTGAGAGTAGTTGAGCAGCTGCTCAACATTCTGGCGCACTCCGGCTGTGGATGGACAAAAGAATCGCAGGTCAGCGGTTTTGATACACTTGATTTGGCTTTGTGCACTCTCGTCTCTTGTTGATCGAGGCGTATTTGTGGATGCAAGGGAAAATTCACATACCGACTGTGATCTTGGACATCTTGCTGGACAGTCTTCCAAAAGAACTCTTTCAAATTCCTATGGTGTGGCTCTGCGCTGAATGTTGGTCGACAAGCAAAAGGGAAAAAAACTCGACTACTTCGCCCCGTCGGCCGTAGAGAAATTCCCGTTCTCCGCTTGTGGGCGTGTCTCGCGCTAGCCGCACTGGGGCTAGTGCTGCCCTAACTCATGCTTCGGGCTGATTCAGCAAACCACTCATGAGTAAGCGAAGCCCGCGTCTTGGTCTCAGCCAATCATGGCACACTGTTCACGCGACGCTCCCGTCTACATAGGTGCAGTGGCCCGGGGACTGCCCAGCGACACCGAGAGAGTAATGGATTTGTCGATCATGGATGGGTTAGGATTCTATCACATTAGTGTGACAGGAGAGATGCTCTATACAGTAGCGAAATTTGAGTACCCTCAGTCTACTTCTGACTCCTTGTAATCATCATGAAAACAAGTGATCGAGATCTCATCCCTTCCATCTCTTCTCATGCGGTCAAGACACGACATCGTGCACCAGGCAAAAGCCATGCCCTAGGTAGGAGGGGGCCATTGAAGGTTCAGGTCAAGGTTACCCCAGTCCCATATTTGGCCCAGTTCGCACATATCAACGCTGAGAAGACCGTCCATCCCAGCAAATTCGCTGGTTCCTGCTGCCAAGGGACTCAATCCTAAAGGTAACGAATAGTTGATGCCAGCTTCTATAGAGCTCCACGGCAAATCCAGATCCGTGGAAGCAGAGGTGACATCAAAATCTGCACCAGATCCTAGCGATGTCGAAGGAGGTGTAATGGGTCCCTCTAGGGATCCGTCCGACGACCTGGAGAATATGGCCGTCTTTTCCTCTCCAGTCAGAGTCATACTGCCCGCAAGCCTGTTAAGTACCGCATAGCAGATGGCACCGGTCTTTGTGTTCTCGGATATCTGTTCTAGCGCTTCGAGAGCCGTCGAAATTGCTTCGATAGTCTTGTCTCGGCCGGGGAGAGTGCTGTTGTGATCATGGATAATTGCAGAGCATAAGAAGGCTGCTGTATCAAAGATAATGAAGGGGGCGTAGTGGAACTTGGCGTTTGCAGGTAGCATAAACGCTAGCATCCGCTGCGATGATTCCAACAGCTTCAGTGCACAGTTGACAGCAGTCGGTCGAAGACTCCTCTCAATGCTAGGCTTGTCTTGATCGACAGTCATTGTGAGGCATGGCTTCAAAGGCAGAAACATTACCATATACCCGATCGCATGTAGCTGATGCCGCTGTATTGCCACGTGTTTGTGAGATTGATCCCAGCGAGTGTCGGGGTTTTCTGGTCTGTATGGCGCGGGGAGGTTCATAAACCACTTCTCAGTCTCTTGTTGGATGGTAATGGCCTGTGCGGGCGACAATAAGCCACCCATCACACCGGGTATCTTGGAGATAGTCCGTCCGAGCTCACATTGGAAGGTCATGTGAGCGATCGGTGAAAGCCCGAACTCCTCGGGATCAGGGCTCTCGAGGCGTAGGTTTGGCAGTTCAAAAGAGCAGTAGTTGCTGTTGATGATGAATGGTCTCGATAATAATAGAGACATTTGCCTAGCTTTGTCAACACCGCGGGTATCCACGACCAACCAGTACGAGCTTACCAATCCCAAGTATACAATATGCACCAAATTCGCCTTCTCATTTCGCGTTCGAACTCTGAGGCAATCGCCTTGGATGAACTCTTGTACATGCCTGTCGTCGAGATTCAAAAGTCAGCCTAGATATTACGAAGCTTGGAGTACCTGTATTTACCTAATTCCTGCGCTTGGTGGATCGCAGCGCCCAGAGCATGCCATGACTCAACAAATTGTGCTTCACTTTTGTAGTAAACTGCATTGAGGAACAGTTGTTGCACCTGAGTCAGCCCGCCCTTACCAGGTGCAATGGTGCTGCTAAGCTGCTTGGCAGCATGATGATACTGTTCGGCAAGATTCTGGGCGTTCTCCCCGAGCTCCGTCTCCAGCTTCTGTCGGGCATCATGGTCCAGATATAAGGTTGCGCAGGCGCATATGTGTAAAAGCAGGCAAGTAAACTCGGGAGTCAACGCCTGACCCGCCGCCTTGCCAGACCACCAAGTAGCATAGTCGTGCGAGAATGTGGGCGGGTAAAGACAATAGTATTGAGGATTGATCTCACTGAGAAAGTGCTGTATCAGGATGTCTGATTATGCATGAGTGATTGCGCAGGATTATCGTGAGTTGGTTGGTTTACCTGTGTATGGTTTTGGTGGGACTATACGGATAGCTTTCTCCATCTCCGGCTGAATAGTGCTACAGGGGACCGGAGATATCGCGGCAGATTGCTGTCAAATCAACAGTCAGTAGATGGTGGACACAGATCCATATCACGTTAGCCTTACATATCTCTCAGCACCCTGAGGCGTCGCTACCTCGCTATCAGGAAGGTATCCGAGCATACGAAAAGCATTGTCGTTGGTGATTGCCGTGATTGTATTAGAATTCGAAATTTCGTGATTCGACTCTACAGAAGCCGTCTGTGGAGTATCTATGCTGAAGCAGGTATTAGGGACCTGTATGAAACTAAGAACGGTGCCTATAGCTGACCTTGCATTGTTCGTCATAGACCTGGTCACCTTGAGCGCCTTCTTGGGGGGAAATTTGCATAGATGAGCCACTCTTCTTGCTTGACAATGATTGCATGGCCAATCGCGGCTACACTGTACAAAGGAGTCGTCAGATAAGGTGCTCTTATGAGAGAACTAGATTAATCAAGGCTGACTTGTGTTGCTTGCCTTCTGCTTTCGACGCTGACATTCAGTACATGATGTAGCCAAGCGAACGGGCTGCCCCGTGGCTGCTTGATATACCATTTCTGAGATGGTCGCCAATGGAGCCGCTAACTTAGAGACGTTTGACCGGATCACTTGAGATGAAGATCATATCCTTATAGAAGCAGTCGGCTGGATATGATCACCATGCTTTCAAGAGTCAACTGAGGACTCCTCTGCCCGAACACGTCGATATGTCGCTTGTGACCGATGGATCGGTGGATCTGATGCGGTGCGTGGATAGTGGATACTGCTCCGTACTGCAGTCGGGTAGAAGTCAGTCCCGCGGTTCGCGTGACGGCCCGGTAGAACTAACCAAAACCGGGTAGTTATGGGGTACCCGGGCTGTCGTGGGAGCCTGGAGGGCTATCTGGGCTACAGGTATAGTAAACAGTGAACAAAACCTCATTTGATAAGTCTCCAATGATCTCTTTCCGGGGGGGATGCATCAGATGAAGAGCTTATATTCTACTCCTTACCACCTAGTATTATGTCTCATTTTCGGAAAATGATCTTGGTCCGCCAAGATGATGTGTTGAAGAATGCTATATATGTCGATAGTCTCGACCTTCAAGTTGCCCGGTAACACCGCCGCTTCGTTTTAAGAACTTGACCTGACTCAATCCCTTACAAGCATTTTACCTAGTCACACCTGGCTTGCAGATCTTCACTACGACCAAAGTCGAGCATATGATACCTTTCAGCGCCCACAACCATCGATACGCGCCCGCCTCCAGATGCCCCCCCGGAATCCTTGGCGGGGGCTTGTCAACATACCCCTCGTGCTGCGGACGAGTCAGCTGTAAGGCTCTGGCGCCCGCGCTGGGCGGCAAGCGATTGTGCTGTCTCAGCTCATAAGTACCCAGTCAGTCGCCCTGATCTGCGCGACGCAGGAGCTGTGAGAAATTATCCGAGCAACTGCAGGCCGCTGCTCTCTGCTATGAGTCCCTGTGCCTCATTCAGCTTCTGAATTATCATACCCACCCTTTAGTGTCCAGTATACGGTCTCGCGACTGCCTGTCGCTGGCCAGGATAAGAAATGTCAGAGCCTACGACATCCAGCAGTGGCCACACACCTCAAGATTATTATTCCAGTTTTACTCAGAAACCAAGCATCCAAGATAAATTTCGCGACATTGATGATGCCAGCAACCTGAAGCACTATCGGGCTCTTTTGCAAGACCCTCAAGCAAGAAACTTTGTGCTCGACTTCGGCAATGAAGATGCATGGTGTGCTGTGAACTTGGACCAGGAAGAGGTAGCGCTGCTACTGCGCAAGCCAGTATGTTGTCAACGGTAGTTTGATGCCATTTGAACAAGACTAAACGTGGATGATGCTTAGAAGCCAAATTGTTATGGTACTCGGTGGATGTAAGTATAAGCATTATCGAACACGAATGGAGACATGCTCAGCGAGGTTCACCAGTAATATATGGGCCCCCGAGCAGCAAAAGGATTTGATAAAGGTTAGCCTAGTCTCCAATGGGTCACCATGTCTCCACTGACGTTCTCAGTCCATCACCAGTCACTATGGTGTATCGGAACGGCTACAGGGCATGATGTGCACAGACCCAGTCGAGCGTCCATCGAAACCTCCGGTCCCTGCTGAGCCTTCACGAACTAGCTACTCTAGACACCGCGACCGGTTGCCCTCAAATCGATTGAACGACCTCGAAGAAGGCAATGCACTCAGAAATTTGACAAATGCCGAGGAGATTAGCGCACTGGCATCGTTCAGGGGCCTCACCTTTGCCCACGTCATCGACCAAATATGGCATTTTTGCTCGGTGGATTATGGGCCAAGGTGTATGTCCAACTTTATTGAACTGCTGGAGCCAAATTTCTTACGGATGACAGATACTTGCGTCGGTTACAATTCGATCTATGTGATCCCAGGTCATGAAATGGACAATGGGAAAGACTTACCGGCTGGTAGGCGGTTATGGTCCTGGTTAATTTTGTGCGATGATGGTAAGAAGCATTTCCCTGATCGCTAGATTCTTAATAATGAGCTGTACAGGGACTGTCATAAACATGCAAGAGAATCCGTTTCCTGGCCTATCAAGCCCGTCGGAGAAAGAAATCAAGGCTGTCCTTGGCGTGGTTCGCCGGAACCTGCAACTCATCTTCTCCGGGGTCTCTAGACACCACCCCGCCTCCTCAGAAAGCGATTCCCTAGTGACGATTCGCGTGCGGCCTTCCTCCGAGGCGTGCCCGGAACAGACAAGCATTAGACAAGAAGACGGGCCGAGCTTACTTTTCTACTACATCTTCGATGACTGGGTGTCATCCTATGCCCTTGTGGCGAAACGTGAGCACAAATATGGCGTGGCTTTAGACCGGCTGGTATATGGACCAATATTCCCTCTCAGTCCTTTGTGGTGAACGTGTCATTTCCTCGCAGCGTTTTACAGAGCTAACACCTCGAGGCAGAGACAAAACATGCTAGCCAAGCCGGTCGTGGACCTGATTGACGAATTGCACTGGCTGGGAAGGCGATTGGCAGTCCTCAAGCGTCTCTACCAGAGCTACGAGCTCATCATGATGCGCATTCTTCAACGACAGCGATCACTTCATGATAAAGCACGCTATAATTACCCTCAACTGGCTCTCGGACAGACATTTGGAGACAACGACTCCGACGATGCTCAAAAGCAATCCATGCAGAACAGCTTTAGTCTTTCAAGCATCCCAGATGATTCGGTTGGAGTACCTCTGAGCTCCGCAGCTGTGACCCGGTTCGAGAGGCTGGTTGACCGCATCAAGCTGTATTGTCTCTCTGAGATTGAGACATGTTTGACAGAGAAAGAGAATCTAACCTTCTTGGTACGGTTCAAATTTATCTCTAGACATGACTCCAGGGAAAGCTAACGTTCTGTGATAGAATTTCAACTTGATAGCGCTCAAAGATTCGCAGGCTGTGGAGAAGCTGACCAGGATCACTATCCTTTTGGCGAAAGTGACGATCCTATTCCTACCGGTCAGCCTGATGACGGGGTATTTCTCAACGGAACTTCAGAATGTCAAGGGCGAATACACAATCACGCAATACTGGACCAGCTTCGGCGTCATTATGTTCCTGTCCTTTGTGTCGCTTGTCTTCTTCGGGTATGTCAGTGACACTGTGGAAGGCAGGCCGATCTACGAGTCGCTATTCCAGAAGTTCTTCCGGGTATCTCGAAGCAAAATCTCACACAGTCGCAAAGACATACGAGATACATGAAGCCACCTCACCCATCTTCAAGGACAAGTCCAGAGGCCATGATTGATGAAGATGGACATGTACTGTACAATATGGGATTTTCAGCTGAGGGGCATTATGCTCGCTGACTGATCTACGTCTGCCAAGTTCAATAACATTGGTTGCATTTTGACGTTCTATCGCCCATGCATAGACCCAGAGTGACTGACAGTTCTTTCATGTGAAGGCTTATATGCCTGGGAAATCAGGCACTGACGCCGCCTGAAGCTTGGGATATAAGTTTGTCACTCTTCCCCCTTGCATCAGACCGATCACATGACAACTGAGCTTATTATCTTGCTGTCAAAGCTCTACCTTCCTTTCTGTCTTTCTTCCTCAAGCACCTTTGATGTTCATTGAGTCATGTCTTATCTCTTCCCACCCCGGCAACCTTCCCAGGCAGAATGATTTTCTACGAGTTGGCCTGAGGACTGGATCAAGCTGACTTCGTTAAATCATCAAGCTAGATGGTCACGAGATTATGGCAACCGAGATTGAGCGATTAGATCGACATCGAACAGTCTATCGTTTCAAACTTGAGCCAGGCTCATATCGGCATACAATTCCCAAGACAGCCACCTCTGTTATTGTTAAGCAACAGAAAGATGAATGGGAAGAAGAGTTCGAGGATGAGCAGAGGGCCTACAACAGATTAAAGAAGCTCCAGGGGAAAGTGATTCCATACTTTTATGGTCGAGGTCATTTTGGTGGGCTACCTGCACTCGTACTATCGGATATTGATGGGATTACTTTGGATGAATTGGCCCGCAGCAACTACGAAGTCCCCGAGGAGTCATTAAGATCTTCTCTGGAGGAAGTCTTTAGTGAGCTCACGAAGCATGGAGCTTTGTACCGGGACCAGAAGCTGGATAACTTCTTGTTGTGTGATGGCAAAGGCCGTGGGAAGAGCAGAGTGATGGTTGTTGATCTCGAGCAGGTGGAATTCCCTGAGCATCTTCGTCCTTGGCAACATTCTATAACCAGGAGGGAGCGAGGTCTCTGATGGAAGAGTTCAGATACAGACGTAACCCCGGGCGCGAATCATCTCCACTTGAGTTCTGGACGTCTGCGCATAATACGGGTGTCTCCCTCAGCGAGCTAAATGAATTTGCACCCGCGATCTGTCAAGAAAGTCTTGGGAGGCCTGCTTCTACCACGGCTTGAGCAAGATAGAGAAAGAAGGAACACTGTGCCATGCAAATATGATATGGCATTGGTTCCACACTGGGGAGAACCTAGTAGAGAAGGAACCTCAATGAAGTAATTCCTTGTATGGTTGATAAGAACTGTATCTTCTACTTCGCATTCCCGGGTTTGCTTAGATCTGTTTGCAAGTGGACGCGGGGAAGGAGGTTGAACATATCCAGAGTAAGGACTTGGCTGCTATACTCACCCTATACTCACTCTTGTCAGAATCAGTCACTAAGTCTGCTCCTTGGTCAATGAATATGGAAAGATCACTACAATCTCGCTAGCTGAGATCCTCATTACCCCAGTTTTATGGCTTGGTGTTCTTGGTGCCAGACACCCTAGAGACTTGGTCTTGAAGAAGGGATGTGGTATAGAAGTGCCCCCTGTAGCCAATGTCTTACAGGGTAAGGATGGCATGTCGAAGACCTGGTCATGACCATATCATTGTGATGATTCTTAATACAACATGAGGGGGAAACGATAAGATTATCGTTGTGCGGGGTCCCGCTACATTCTAGCCTTGGTGTGGAGGTCTACCAAGGCGGTAATTCACGGCAGGGTAGGCAAAGGGTCACTGCCACAATGAGCTATATAGAACGGGGCAACACCTATTATCAGTTGGTATACTCATGTATATCAGAATCAACACATACAGTACGTCATCGGGATCTAGCTTTAACTCATATCATAGTACCATTATACTAATTCATGTATCGCATCCTCAAACTTCGCCAGCGCCTCGAACCACACATTTCAGATTGCGTAGTTGAGGGTGGAGGCTTCACCACCTCTCGTTATGGAGATGCTCCAAGTAAGAAACTGGATACTTAATACGTGATGATGTCTTATATGCCCAATTTCGAGAAGCGGGACAAAGGCTAGATGCCTGGGTCTTGGTCTGAGATAGATCAACTTTGCATTGCTTGTTTTTGAACTATGGGACCGCTATTGAGGCTTCCATTCTTCTTCAATAATGCGATGAATCGAACTATAGCCGAGCACGATGGAGGTGTATGGCAGAGACAGCTATTACTTCTGGCTTCCGCACAAGATCTACCCGCTAAAATCATTCGTCTATTTTATATCGAAGCTCTCTTTCGCTCGGCTCATACAGGTATGAGGCTTGAACGCGGGCTTTGTATACCAGAAATAGATCGCAAATATAGTGCAATTTGAACCATAGAAGGCAGCTTATGGCAAGCCTAAAAATGACACAAACGATCTTGCCCCTTCAGCCGAATATTGAGAACTTCTGCAAATTGTGAGCCCCCGGCACCAGGAGACGTTCATAGTTAAAGCATGCTTGATGAGGACCTCGAATGTGCTTTAACTTTCATTGATATCTGCTTCCTCGATACACTTGATGTCCACACATCTTATGTGTTTCCTAATGGAGGGAGGGATGCATATCGACCATGAAAATCTCGGAACAGCATAGACCGGCACAATCTTCTCATGAAGTTCAGAACAGTGTAATGTACTGGTCAAGTCTCTTGAGTATATCAAGCAGATTTCTTGGGAAACTTGGAATTCCAAGGAGGAATGATTCTGATCTCTTCTGGTATAAGTCTGGCCATGTGTTGGCTTGATCTTTAGATTGCCCATTGCTGCGCCTCGAGTTGATATTGCTGTACTATACTGATACTGTACTGTGTATTGTACAGAACACCGACGGAGGAACTTGTGGGTGAAGACTGTATGAGAGGCGGTAAGTTTACCGCGTAAGATAGTAAGATTCCATGAACGGAAAACAACGTGTCCTCTTCTGGTGGCCAGGCAGAAACCGATCTTCAATAATGCCAGGGTTCTGTCAAGCTCTCCAGATCGTACCTAAATGATCCCACAGTTGGCATTAGTGAAGAGTATCATCTTCTACTGATTGACATCAATTGATTCTATAAATATATAGTATACGCTTCAAACGCCAAAGTTACTCCATCTACTGTACGTACGGTACACGAAAAATAGTCGGTAAGTATCTAATTGATTGTTTTTGGCCGGTTTCAGTTAGTGACGGAAGCTACGCCGGCGGCTGAACTTCTCGACCTGGTCACTGGTCACTCGCTGGCAGTTTTGCTCACCCAAAATTTCCTCCACCCCTCGAACGAACCAACAAACAGGAGGGCCTGCTCCATAACAGGACCCGAACCTGAACCTGACCTGACCTGACCGAACCTGACCCTCTCTGCTGTTTCCAGTCGGGCGGGCGGTCGCTGGTCTCTTAGTGCCTCTCTGTCTCTATCTCTGTCTGGTCTCGTTCCCACACCCATTCCCACCCCCCTCCCTCTCTGTATCCACGCCCATTCCTAATCTCCCTCCCTCTTTCCCTTCCATCTTCAAACCACATCGGTAAGTAAGTACATTTTTGCCTATGTTAATGGTTTATGTCTGCTTGGTCAAGTTGTCGTTGTGTCTCTTGTCCTATCCACCGCCCCTCCCCTCAACTCCCTGACCAGGCTGGCTCTGGTCTTTGTGTCTGGTTATTTCGCCTCCCTCTAATTCCACTCCCCCTGATTTGTCTTGCCCGCCGTGTTTCCCCGGCGTGACTACCTTAACCTGACGACTTCCACCCCTCGTTGTCGTCCACCTCTTATTTCCCCTTCGTCATACCACTGTCCTGCTCGCTCTCATATATACCTCCTCAACCCCTCATCACCCGACCCGTGATTGAACAGCAGGGCACTCCCGCAATCGTGCTCGCATTCTTACACTCTGTCCTGTCTGGTCGCATCTAACATCCTCCGCGCTCACCATCTAGAACCCTGAAGATACACCACCGCCATCATGGGTATCACCTTCTCCAAGATTTTCGACAGACTATGGGGACGCAAGGAGATGCGGATTCTGATGGTCGGTCTCGACGCTGCCGGAAAGACCACCATCCTGTACAAGCTCAAGCTCGGTGAAATCGTCACCACCATCCCCACCATCGGTCAGTCACCCTATTCGACTATTGTCTCGAGAGCAGCATGTCTCTGCTCACCCAGCGCATGGGTTCACTGCTGAGTTGGTTCGCTGACACATCTTGGGAATTGTTCATGCAGGCTTCAACGTCGAGACTGTCGAATACAAGAACATTCAGTTCACCGTCTGGGACGTCGGTGGTCAGGACAAGATCCGTCCTCTCTGGAGACACTACTTCCAGAACACCCAGGGTATCATTTTCGTCGTCGACAGCAACGATCGGGATCGTATTGTCGAGGCCCGCGAAGAGTTGCAGCGCATGTTGAACGAGGATGAGCTCCGTGACGCCCTGCTCCTGGTCTTCGCCAACAAGCAAGATTTGCCCGTATGTGCTCCAAGGCTTACGATTTGAGGAATGATGATATTGACGGTTTTATCTCTCAGAACGCCATGAGCCCTGCCGAAATCACCCAGCAGCTCGGCCTGCAAAGTCTCACTCGCCGCCCCTGGGTAAGTTTGGAAATCACGTCATCTTGGTGCCTCAGGTGTTGGTGCTCGCTTACTGACCCTTGACCTTTTTAGTTCATCCAATCCACCTGCGCCACGACTGGTGATGGTCTGTACGAGGGTCTGGAGTGGCTCGCCGAGACGCTGCGGAAAACCAACCGCGACTAAATGGATATAATGATTGGAGGTATACCTGGAAGCGTGTGACGGGGCCTGTTGCAGATGACATGACTGGAAACAAGGGGAGACAAACCGGGGCCGACCTCGTGTGTAGTGTGGAAAGGGAAATGCTACTTTGGTGGTTCTTGTATGTTCTCTTACGGCTCTTCATTCCTCTATGCTATTAGCTTTTTACTTTTTTTTTTTCTTTACTCTCTCTTTCGCCCTCGATATCTATATGTCGGTGTGGATAACAACGATAATTTCTCTCTACGACTCTTCTGCCGGTGGACTTCCTGCCACGGAAGCCCGACGAATGTCTCATGGATTGCACTGAGAGCACGGTCGACTCAGTCCAATCATTGTATCTCATTATCACCGCCGGAAGAGGGTGGAATTGCAACATGTAGAGAGTTGACGCACGTGAGTGAAAACAATAAATCAATGTGATGGGTCCGGGCTCTTGCTAGCTTGTGGAAGCTTATCTACAACTTAACCTGAATGTATGCAGCGTGATATCCAGGACCGCCCGACGCCAGCGCCAGCACTATCACCGTGCATCTTGCACCTCGCCCCTTAATAAGCCGGCTGCCGTGAGATCGACTAGGACCCCGTAGGTGCAATCCTCCATCCGCCTGTACGTTCTGTCGTCGTTTCCATCATCGAATATTCCTGGCTAATTCATGATAGAATCGTATCCAGCTGATGACGGCGGCGGACACGGTAATATCAACCGCTGACGCTTAGGACCCTTTCGGTTGCTCATCTACTACTACCACCACCACCACTCACAAGCACTACACCCACCAAACCATATACTCACCCATTCCGCAGCTTTCCTCCTCGCCACCTCTCCCACCCCTTGCCCGTTGCCCCTCAGCCCCCCCGGGCCTCACGACGTCTCACTACCCCGGCAGGCATGCACCGAATAAAACCAACTGCCCAAAGCATCCCCAGGTGTATTCACCTCCGCAACTCCGTCCCGCTCACCCACCACGCCGCCGCCCGGATAATCTCGAGCACACAGTCCAGCTCCTCGGCGTCGCGCGGCGCATACACCATCACAAACCCGGGCGGCACGATGCGCAGCCACCACCACCAGCTGTCGCGGGCCAGCGGGTGCCGCTGGCCCCAGCCGCGCTCCAGCACCAGCTTCACGTCCGCCGGGTGCAGCGTCAGGTGCAGGCTGCCGTCGCTCGGGTGCGCGTGACACACCTCCCCGTTGCAGGTGAGGCGGTGGCGGCGTTGTTCTTGTTGGTGGCTGTTGTTGTTGACGCCGGGGTTGGATACTTTGAGGGTTTGGAGGGAGGTGGTGGTGAGGCTGTCGGGACCGCAGGCAGCGTTGCCGTTGCCGTTCCCGTTCCCCGCGCAGAACATCCCCGTGCTATACTTCTCGAAGCACGAGGTGCCCGTGTATAGCGTGTCCGGGTGCTGGGCGACCAGGCGGTGGATCTCGGTGGACAGCGTCTCGTAGATCGCGGCGTCGCTCTTTTGGGTCGTTTGGCGTTGCGGCGCGATCCCGGTGACGGTGGGGCGGGGGCCGGCGCGCGGGGGCAGGTGCGAGGCGCGAAGCAGGCCTTGTTGCGGCTGGACGCAGGGGGGGATTGTTGGGGCGAGTAACGGGTTGCGCAGGATGAAGAGCCGGAGGATGCAGATCCGGAGGTAGCCTGCTGGGGTTGAGGGGGTGCCTCCTGGTCCCAGGGCGAGGAAGGCATGGTAGTCTTTGCGGATCGTGTGGAGGAGGTAGAGGGTTGGGAGGAGGAGGAGCAGGCATGTTGTTGTTGTGGTGGTGGGGTCGAGAGTGAAGATTAGGTGGTTGTGGTTGGGGTTGGGGTTCAGGTGGTGGTGGTTGAGATTGTGGGCTGCTGGGGATAGGTTCGATGCTGCTGCTGCTGGTGATGATGTCTGACAATGGGGACAGGTGCTTGTCAGTGATTGTTCTACTGGGTTTATGCTATTAGGTGTGGGTGCGAGGGAAATAGGCATGGGTGCGAAGCGTACCATGATGTCTGTCTTTCTTTCTTTGTTTGTTGATTAGTCTCGATACGAGGTGAGTCGGTTGCTGATGGGGGGGACTGCGATGATGGTTCAGGTTTGAGGGAGAGGGTGGGCTGAACACTCGATCACCTATCTCAATGCGCTGCAGAGCACAGCGCCATTCACTGTGTTCTTGCCCCGGGGCAAAGGGGGCACCAGGGCTGGTAAGCTCGTTTTTATACTTCTGCTCCAAGGGGGTGGAGTAAGGTAGGTGTCATATCGTGACCCAGCTCCGTCTCTTTTCTCCACAAATACGACAAAGAGAGAGCTCGAGGCACACAGGAATGGCTGGAATGAAGGCGCGGTACTGAGGGGTGGTCAATGTAGGTAGTCAGTAGGTCCCGGCAGGTCTCATGCTGCCACGATAGTTTTTTTCTTTTCTTTTTTTTTTCTCTCTTTAATAGAATCTACGGCAAAAGGTGGATATGCACTGTTGAGTGCAGCCAGGTGGACCAATAAAGGTCACAGTTGCATCACACCGCAACTAATACTCCGCAGTCCAGAGTGTGATTCATACATGCGTACAGTGAAAGCTGTTCATCAATGGCTCGGCTATTGCGCGTGGTGTGGTTTAGTTTTGTGTGGATGGAATGGAAGGAAGGAAGGAAGGAAGGAAGGAAGGAAGGAAGTACTAGGTACCGTCGTCAGTGTGATGTATGCTGGCGAAAAGAAGCTAAGGTATGCGGATGAAGCAGCAATGACTAAATGTCGAAGTAACCTCTTCGAACATAAAACCTCCCCCAACAAGAGGTTCGGAGGATAAGAAGACGGAAAGCGTCGGGCCTCCCCAAAGCCACGGTATGCCGAAGCTGTCAGCGGATGAGCTGTTTCGCCTAAAAGACTCTCCTTTCTTCCTGGTCGCAGGAATAGGAATGCAACACGAGGTGTAGTGTGGGAGGTGCCGTGCAGATAGAACTATGTTCCCATTGACTGTTGGGGGGCTGCTCGCTCTTGTTTCTGGGCATCTAGGAGGCGTGTCGCCCAGCGAGAAGTGGAGTCCAATCTCATCAGAACCGGGGTAATTGTGGGCCCTTGGAGCACGGTGGTTACTTTCATTCCCAGTGCCGGGTCCTTGGAGGTCATGCCATTTAACCTTGAAGGCAGGATCAGACTCGGTTGTGGGAGAGAAAGATTGTTAATTCATTCGTTGGTTGAATGTGAATGGGGGCCCGTTTTCGGGGAAGTGAGGTCGGAATTATCAGTGACATCACCGCACTTGATGGTTGCAGATAACGGGTTTTCCTCCTGCTTCCCCGAAAGTGCCTGGCGCTCGCCTTGGGGATTTAGTTGGGATTCAATCCCTGTGAAAGAGCTCTACCTGCTTCTGGTGAGAAACATATTTAGTACATAGTGCAGGTGACTCTGCTACTTGATTTTTTCTCTATCGTGTGACCTTTTCTTGAGTTGAGTGGAATAGTTAGTTATGTGGAGTATGTACTTGGTAAAAGCCTAACTTACAACACGAGTGACTGGAAGCTTGCTGCTGCTGTTGCTGCTGCTCTGCTGCTGCTTGCTCGGACACTGCTTGATGCCTATAGTTGCCTCAGGCCACAATATATCCCAGAGAAGCTTAGCGCATTGAGACAGGGCGCTAATCCTGATGTGGACAAGAAAGGTCGAGCCCAGTCTGTGTCTCGAAGAAACACAGCTCGAGTTCTTGACTTCTTGGAACTACTGTACCATGGAACTTCATACTTACTTTCACAGCCATGCAGCCTTTTAACTTATCGTTTATTCCATACTCGATTCTATCCTTGTATACTCGTGAAAATAGGCCCTGCAAATAAGACCGATCCCCTTCAAAACGGAACTCATCTCGATCTCGTGAAAGTCAAGGTCTAGAGATGGCCCCGCCAAGATGATCAAGTCCAGCCTAGTGCAGCAAGCGCTGGTTGTCGTCTCTTGGGCAACGACTGGCGCCGATCTGCCAAACACTACGCCATATACTCCGTACCACCGCGCAGTCTTGTATTTTGTTGACAGTCAGTCTGAGAGCGTTGAACTGTGTTGAGCTCCTCGGTCTGATCAATTGTTATTGATCGGCTCGATCCAAGTCCCGGGCAATTGGACTTGAACGTGAGTGCTCTTGTTTTTAATTGTTCCCACGTCCCCATCGGGAATCTGTGACTATAGATCGGTGGACAACGATCAGTCACCCACTTTCGGGCGAACCGTTCTGACACTGCTCAAGAACAGGTCGGCATGTGGGTTCTTCATTGTCAGACATGTATGATTCAATCGCTCACTAACCTTGACACATGATAGTTGCTGAATCTTGACCTTTCCATTCCTCGGATCTGCTGGCGCCGTTCAATCGATCGCCCTGCACGGTGCGCATTCCTCTGACGTCGTTAACGCCCACCTGTTCATGTTGTGTCCACCATGCCCATTCGAGCCAAAAGGCATCCAGCCTCGAAAACGGTTCATGCACGGTACTCAAAGAAAAGTCGCAATGTGATGGTGGATATAGAGAAACAACCTGCACGCCCTCAACGTCACTATCGCCAATATAGCCAGAGTTCATATGAATCCGATACGGATACTGAGGATGACTCCACCAGCTCCTCCTCCGCTTCTTCGTTTCGGCCTATGCTGAATGATGCGCCGGCGCGCCGGCCGCCTCGCATTGGGTTGGGCTATCGCGTCCCCCACCGAGTCATGCGATGGCTCTGCATGGGGTTGCTTTCATTCCTCGTGCTTTTCATTATCGTTCTGTTTCGATTTACATTTCTCTCCACTGTTAGTCGGGTCAATGTCCCGCTGCCCAAGCCTAGCTCCAAGCCGCCTGCTTGGGAAAGCTTTCCCTTTCTCAAGCGCTATCATGGGGGCATCCGAACCTTGGTCACGCGCGCAGAAAATGTACCCGAGTATCCCAACGACAGCTTGGAAGCGATGGATGCTGGCAACACTGACTCCCAGAACAATACCAGCATCTCGAAGCGCGACCAAACCGTACCCTTTTCAAGCTTGGTCTTCAACCCGTACCCTGACTACGCTTCTCCAGAGTACATCGCCAAGTATGGAGAGAAGCACGAATGCTTTCTAGATGAGGATGGAACTCTGCGGGTTCCTCTGGTTCATCACTACCCTGGCGTGCCTCGCGGATTTCCTGACCCGGTCATAGGCTCCAATGAATTGCTTGGCATTAAGGGTGACGTTTGCTTCGATCGATTTGGCCGCCTTGGGCCATATGGTATGGGCTACAGTGTCCGAAAAGGTGGAATCGGTGCGGGTCTTGAAGGAGAACGTGAGGGCGCTGAGCGTGTCTGGGAGGATTTTCCACCGGTCGATTTCCGGAAAGTGGATTGGGCTGCTGCTCAAAATCGATGCATGGCCACCAACAGCCATCGCTTCAAAAAGCTCCCTCCACTGCGTCTCAACCGCTTTATCTCCATGCCGATCGGAGTTCCGACCTTGGATGATGCAGCAACGACTTCGCCTTCCCCGGAAAACGATCAGCAAGAACAGACTGAACGTGAACGGCTGCCCCGGACCGCGTTTGTTCTGCGCACCTGGCACGATTACCGCTATAGTCCTGATGACATTCTGTATTTGCGTTCGCTGATCTCGGAACTGTCCCTGCAGTCCGGCGGCGAGTATGCAATCCACTTTTTGGTCCAAGTCAAAGATGAGAATCTTCAGATCTGGGCTGACGACGAGACATATGAGCGTGTGCTCTCAGATGCCTTGCCGGCCGAGTTCCGTGGTATGGCGACGCTTTGGTCTGAGCGGCAAATGGCGCTCATGTACCCTGGTCTGGAAGAGACGTGGGCTAGCGGACTCTCTGTGCACGGTGTCTATCGCAGCACCCATATGCCCATGCAGTACTTTGCTTACCAACATCCGGAATACGACTATTATTGGAACTGGGAGATGGATGCTCGATATACAGGACACTGGTATCATCTTTTCGACAAGGTCGTCAGCTGGGCGCGAGAACAGCCCCGTAAGGGCCTTTGGGAACGAAATGCGCGCTTCTACGTCCCGTCTGTTCAAGGGACGTGGGAGGACTTCCGACAGATGGTGCGCGTGCAGACCGAGATCGGCACCAACAGTCCGAACAATATGTGGAGTGCACCAAAGCCCGGCCAAGACAAGTCAGCAGCCGAAAAGAACGCCCAAGGCGACAAGTCCGTCTGGGGCCCCGAGCGACCCGCTGAGCAGGACATCCTCGAGGTCGAAGGCGAAGGGATCCCGCCCACCACGATGGAGAAGGACCGATACGAGTGGGGCGTCGGCGAGGAGGCGGACCTGATCGTGTTCAATCCTCTCTTCGACCCCGAAGGCACGACTTGGGCGCTCCGCGACGACGTGACCGGCTACGACCGGTCCGCCGGCATGATGCCCCCGCGCCGCACGGCCATCATCACCGCCTCCCGCATGTCCAACAAGCTGCTCCACACCATGCACCAGGAGACCGTCCGCAAGCGCCACACCATGTTCTCGGAGATGTGGCCCGCCTCGACGGCCCTCCAGCACGGTTTCAAGGCCGTCTCCATCCCCCACGCCCTCTACCTCGACCGCCGCTGGCCCACCAAGTACGTCGATTCGGTCTTCAACGCCGGCCGCAACGGCGCCTCCGGCGGCGCCCGCACCTCCGTCTTCGGCGACCGCGAGCACAACTTCCGCGGCACCACCTGGTTCTACTCGGCGGGCTTCGCGCCGAACCTCTGGCGCCGCTGGCTGGGCTTCAAAGTCGACAACGACGGTGGCGAGCAGGAGGAGCTCGCCGGCGAGGGCCGCATGTGTCTTCCCCCGATGCTGCTCCATCCCATCAAGGATGTCGAGATGATTATTGATGACGGTGAACAGGCGAGAGATTGATTGTGTGTATAAACAAGAAGGGGGTGGGAGGATGAGCTACGACGCTTCTGAATATGATTCTCAAGACTCATGGCTTATTGTTTCTATTACTTTTTGATATGTGTTTCAGCGACTTTATGTGTTTAATGTATCTATGTCAAGACTCTTTTGGGTGGAAGGGAGAGGTGGTCACTTGGTATATAGTAGAGTTTCACTGGCTGTTCTTCTCCTGAGGGAGAGGTATATGAATGATGACTTCAACTCTTACCTTAGGCTCGTAGTATCAGTGTACCGTACCTAGCTGTCTCTTGAGAAGTTGAACCTCTGGTCGGGCCAGCAAATTCCTCTAGTTAATCACGAACCCCAAGTCGAATTCCTGCTCTATCGTTCCCTCTTTATGTGCAGCAATGACGATTAAAGCTTCGACTGCGCCTGCTGCCCCTCCACCAACCCGGCCTCCACGGCCTTGATCTGCAACGCCAGAAACTTGGAGTAAACACGACACAGCGCCAGATTCCCGCCCATGTACCAGAGCCCGGAATGACCGCTGGGGCGCCACATCTGTCATTCAAGCCCGTGGTGTTAGTCAACGCCATACTAGCAGGGTTTCTGTGCTAACTTCCCACCACCACCAAAGCAGGAAAGGTCTTGGGGGAAGAACGTACAGAATTAACCTCCCCCTCATCATCCAAGTCCCACACATCACGCAGACGATCCGCGACCCCATCGCCCAGCACCTTCCGGACCGTGGTGCGCATGTTATCGTACCCCGTGGCGAGCACCACGATGTCTGCGTCGAGAGTCGTGTTGCTGTTGTCGCGGAGCGTGATTCCCCTTTCAGTGAAGTGAGAGATGCCCTCGGGACTGCGCTGGACGGCGATCTTGCCGGCGGCGATGAGGGGGCTGCAGCCGACGTCGATATAGTACCCGCCGCCGCGGGTCATGTAGGCGCGCGAGATGCCGGCGCCGTCCGGGCCGGAGTCCAGGGCGAAGCCGGCTTGTTGGAGGCCCGTGAGGAGGTCGTGCTCGGCGGCTTGGACGCGTTTCGTGAAGTGGACGTCTAGGGCGAAGCGGACGGGGTAGGGGAGGGATTCGGCGATGAGGTCGGCTTCTTCGGTTGGGGGGCTGTTTTCGGGGAGTTAGAGGAGGGTTGAGACAGGGGTGGCTTTTTGAGGGTTGTAGAGGGATGCGAATGAGGGTCTGTTCTTGTTGGATCTGGGGAGGAAAGTGGGGTGGAAGGAGTTACCCATTCTCCTCGTGGAGGCCTTCGTGCATCATTAGTACACCTTTCTCGGCAGTGATCACGTAGGTGCCTCTGCGTTGCAGCATGGTCACCTCGGCTCCGTTTTCGTAGTAATTCTGAGCAATGTCGTGGCCACTATTGCCGGTGCCGACCACGACGACCTTCTTGCCCTTGACGTTGTGTGAAGATGCGTCGTCGTGCTGGCTCGCGTGGTAGACGGTGCCCTTGAAGTGCTCCTGGCCGGGGAAGGTCGGAACCAATGGCTCTCCTGAGTGACCCGTGCACCAGATCAGGTGGCGCGGATGAAGAGTGCGTTCCTCTCCACCGCCACGGGCGACGACTACGGTCCATTGTTGCCTGGCATCGTCGTAGGTGGCGGACTTGATGGAGGTTTGCAGCCATACGTTGAGCTCCATGATGCTGGCGTATGCTTCGAACCAGTCGGCGAGCTTGTCCTTCGGGGTGTACTGCGGCCAGTTCTTGGGAAAGGGCAGGTAGGCCATGTGCGTGTATTCAACGGGATCGTGAGTGACAAGAGTCTGCAAATGTTAGATTTGACACCAGATTGGGGTCGTGGGATCGCTCACCCTGTATCGCTTGCGCCAGTTGTCGCCTATTCGTTCATGCCGGTCGACGATAAGATGAGAGATACCCAAGGACTGCAGTCGAGCAGCAATGTTGAGACCGGACTGTCCTGCTCTGCTGTTAGCGTAGGTTATCACGGTGCATGAGACTATCAACTCACCTGCTCCAATGACCAAAGCTGTCGGCTCCTCGTTCTCAAACTTGATCGTCCTTTGACGGCGTTCAAGCCAGTTTCCCTGACTGAGACCACCAGGCATGGTCTCAATGGTACCTTGTGCTCTGCGTAGACCCAAGGGTTCTTCAAAGGATTTGAGACCCTGCAGCGTCGTACACACCGAGTATGCCTTCCATTCGCCAGCCTCATTCTGTGTCAGTCGGATCACCCCCGTTCCGTGGCCCACGCGGGTCTCAAAGAGGAACATGGAGGTGATCCATCTTAGGCCTTCCGTCGGGGATTCCAGCTTTGGCTGAAACCTGCCCTCGTGTTGGACACGGAATGCAGACAGGCCAGCACGGGACTGATTTTGAGACAGGAAATCCTGGATCCGATCCCGATTCTGGATCGTACGCAGATCCCAACTCACTGCCGATAAGTCCCTCCACCAAGATTCTTCATGGACAAGAGCTAGAAGTTGGTGGAAAGTGCCTGTGGTGAGGAGCGTGTTGAGGTTTGTGAGCCATCGCTGGACGATGCCTCGAGGATCCAGCGCGCCGATGATGGAGGGCGTCTTGGGAAGCTGAATTATGTATTGGGTCTCAGGAAGAGACATTTTGGAATGGGAACAAGGTCAGCAAGAGTCAGGGAAAACGAGGTCACCGATGTGCTTGTTGAAGTCATCCTTCTGGGACCGGGCGGCCAGAGCCTGGCCGATGCCTCGAATAAATAGAAGCATCCTTCATTGTGCATTACATCTTGTGCACAGCTCCCCTTCGAAGGATGAGTGGATCCAAGCAGTAGGACATTCTCCGAGCTGCGAGGTGTTGATCGCAACGAAGTCCGCGATAGTGATATAAGGCATCAATTGGCGCGGAGAAGTGGAAGAGTGGAAGAGTGGAGGAGGTGGAGGAGTTGGAGGAGAAGGTGGAGTCTAGACTGTGCGGGGAAGTATGGCAGTTCGAGTCAACCTTTCCTTCCATTTGCTGTCCGATGAGCACTAGATGTCACTCGGTGTCTCTCTGCCCGAGAGAGACTCGGAGGAAGACCCGACCTGCAATTGATCCGAGCGAGACGAGATGCATAACAAAGGCAGAGGAGATGCAGCGAGGCGGAGTGAGGTGGTGAGTTGGTGAGTTGGTGGGTTGGAAAGGGAGCTTGTTCCTCTTCGTCACGAGATCCTGGCCGGGCATTGCTCGTGATTGCTATTCTGGTCCGGCCACTCATCGACTTGTTCACAACACCTCACAATCTACCATGACCAATCCAACAATCCGTCCAACAACTGATTCATCCATGATTAACCCATTCGTTCCTTTTCTTGTCTATGTGATGGGTCAAATCTCGTATAGCAAGCATGGCTTGGCTCGTTCGGGTTACTATTTCTGAATGCGGGGGATGATGAAATCACTAGAGCTGCAGAAGACGAAAAGAAATTTTCAGGAACCGGCCCTCCCTGGCTACGTGGTCCAGACATCATCGTTCTTCGCTGAGCCATGTTGGCTGTTGTCACTTAGACGAAATACGAACCAGGAAGCCTCAAAGCCACGGTGACAGTGACATTGATTTGACCATCCATCCCTGTCCCTGGTGTAACAAGGGATGGTGACAGTCTGCATTCTACCGCAACCGGCCAACAGCACAACACCACCCTTTCCTGTCAGGGCAAGATGGTTCAATGAGAGAGGCCAGTTTGGAATGGGCGGTGCTGATTAGCCCAGAAATCCAACTGGATGTCGCTGAATCGCTCTCTGTGCCTGACGGACTGGCAGGCTTGGCTTGAACTCTCTCAGGACTGATATAAAACCCGCCGTTGCTAAGGTCGCACTTGCCTCCAATCCGCCATTACTCTGCGCCGTACACAGTCAAGGACCTCCTTGCTTCGTTCTCGTCAACAACCATCGCGAAAGCCAAACATAAAGACCACCACCCTCGCACAACGATCCGCTTCACGACCTCCGATTGACTCCGCCTCCCTCCCATCTTTATCTGAAAATCTTCCCGACCATGTGGTTCAAGACTCTTTCTTTGGCCTCGCTTGGCCTTCTTTGGCTCCAAGCGTCCGCGGCAGACACCAATGCGCCCATTGTATGGGACAACGATGACTCCGTCTGGCAGGTCCAGCTCCTGAAGAAGGATAATACCACCGTCCAGGGCCATCTCAAGGCGTCTCCGGGACCTGATAATGTCGGCATAACTATCCATGCTAAATTCTGGGGAATTCCCACGGACCAACAGCCCCTATGTATGTATCGCACTTGCGAGTCCTCTTGGCTTGTTTGCCCGTGATGTGCTGACTGTTAATTCCCATTTAGTATACCATATTCACAAGAAGCCGGTGCCCGAGGACGGCAACTGCTACAGCGCCAGCAGCCACCTGGACCCATATGGCCGCACCGATACACCTCCCTGCGACATCAAGGCGCCTCAGACCTGCGAGGTCGGCGACCTCAGTGGAAAGCATGGCCCCATCTGGGCGGCCCCTGGCGAGTCCGTCGCAGTCGCGTATACCGACTGGTTCCTGTCCAACGTTGAGGATACTCCCGCATTCTTCGGCAACTTGTCCGTGGTGGTGCATGCGGCCGATAACACCCGGTTGACATGTGGAAATTTCGAAAAGGCCGACTGATAGAGCAGGCGATAGTGGCAGTGTTTGGGATGTAGCAGGTGTACTATAGAGTACGTTTGTTGGTTGTGGCGGAGTGGTGGTGGTGTTCCTGGACAGCCCTTTCTTTGTAAGCAACTATTTTTAGTTGGTCGCACGACTACTTATTAGATAATGAAGAAAGCTTTATACGATGTCTCGCGCGGTTCGCTCATTTATCTTCTTTTCACATCTTTTTTCTAGTCCATCAGGACAAGCTTGTGTGCAAGTTGTGGTGTATCCCTTGTGCAGAGAGTTCAGTACATACTATGAATGGACATGCTACGAGTACAGTACGCACTAGGATAGTGCCGGATCAAAGATGGAAGCCGGCAAGTGCGGAGAAAGGCTCTGCCGGGAGACGTAAGGTGACTGTAACAATACCAGTCTGTCTCCAGTCCGGAGGGATTCCGTTTACCGAGACGCAAGGTTGAGTGGCCCAGGTAACTTGTATGTTCTTAATTTTTCTATTTTTTTTTTTCTTTTTCTCTTTTCTCACCCAGTGACCCAGGTTCTCCCTTACCCCGCGGGGGATGAAATGAAAAATCGGATGGAGGAGGCTGTGCCTCAGTTTTAGCTTCGGGGTCAAAGCATGGGGGAGGTTGAACACCCGTCGATCGACAGCCTCAACCATTCAGTATTGAGTATGAGTACTGTATATAAGGATAGAGGTAATTTCATTTGTAGTCAATGTCTAACAGACACAGACAGTAACTAAGTAGGTAATTGAGTGATTTTGATCGAGTAAAAATAATAGGTGAATAATGAAATGCTGGAGGGTGTCCGCCACCCAAGCGAGAGGGTTGACCCAAAGCGTAGTGCACCTTACTCGATCCTGTTTACCGGGAACTCTTAGCCTTTTCCAATCGGCTCTCTCTGAGAGGACCGGGGAATGGGGGAGTCTCCCTCCTCCCTCCTCTCCTCTCTCCAACTAAGTCTCCCACACTTTCTCTCTTCTTTCCATGGATCTGTATTATTTAGTTGACTAAATGACTAAACTACGCAACATATGTAACTAAGTACTAACTAAATACACATAGTCAGTAACTAAAACCCAGTAATAACCAGTCCGTCGCGGGTAAGCAGTTCCAAGTTCCATTCCGGTTTAGGCTCGGTCTTTTCCCCAACTTTTCACTCCAGCCCGTCATATCCTCTCCATTTTCTTTTCTCCGCCTTTACGATCTCTCGCGCTCTTCCCAACACTGCTGAATTGAATTGAATTGTGAAACTGAACACACTCCTAACAACCTAGCCTACCTTTCTTCCTCCTTCTCTTCCTTTACCCCTCCCTCTCCTTCTTCCACTTTCCCACACCCACACTTCACCCACACACTAACCAAATCCCACCATCCCACTATCCCACTACCACCACCACTACTACTACCACCACCCCCCTGTCACTTGTCGCCGATTGCTCCGATATTAGTCTCGCTCCTGTTGGTGGCTTATTACTTCTACTCCTAGTCAGACCAACTAAGAAGGTGTTCAGTCCTCCTAGTCGACTATCGCATCCATAGTGGGGCCGAGTCAGACAGCACCAAAATATATGGCATAAACAGCCACCGGCAAAGCATTCATCTCTTCCCGGCTGCGACACATCCTGAAGATGAACATGCGTCCGGAACAACCTAGTGGACCGTGGGATAGACGATCATGAACAACGACACGCGCCAAGCCTCCGGGGGCGCCAGTAAGTCCAAACGACGTCTAACTGAGGCCGACGAGGAGGGCAAGCAGACCCCGGCCGCAGACGATCTCGCCTCCAATCCCAAACGCCAACGGGTTTCACGCGCCTGCGACAGCTGTCGCTCCAAGAAGGACAAATGTGACGGGGTGCAACCCGTTTGTTCGACCTGTGCCTCGCTCTCGCGCCCATGTACCTACAAGGCTAATCCCAAGAAACGCGGCCTCCCGACCGGTTACATCCGCACCCTCGAGCTGCTATGGGGGCTTGTCTTCAACAAAATCCAGGGGAGTGAGGAGGTGGTGCGCGCTCTGTTAAGGGCCGCGAATATCCCCAGCCACCTCGCGACCATGGGCAAGGAGGCCGAAGGGTCCGACACACTGCTCTCCTCATGGAAAAACAGTATTGTCCTCAAGGAGATCGAGCGGCTCCTGACCTATTTGGAGCAACCAGAAGATGATCCGGGCGGGGTCCGACTCCCCGGGGAGACGTACTCGCCGCAGGATGCCGAAGGTAGCAGCGTCATCTCATCCGATGCGCTCGAATGGCATCTCTCGGACGTCTTGCCAGAAGCGCGCGAAGGCTCTCTGACCGTGGTCTCTCCGATCAAGACCCCGACAGCGGCATCAGCCATTGCGAGGAGCGCCGCCATCCGTGTCACCCGAGACACTTCCACGCAGACCACCTTTTCAGCAGATACCATCGACGAGCTATCCAATCCCTCTCTTGCTCGTTTGCCCTCCCACATACCCTCCACCTCCGACCCTGCCATGCCGAAACCCCCCCAGCTGCCCTCAAATGCATGGCCTCTTTTCGACATCTACTTCACCTATACACACTGTTGGTTTCCGATTCTTGAAAAACACGATATCCTTCGAACGGCTTTTCGACACAATGACGATGACGATGTTTATGTTTCACCTACCGCTCCAGGCTCAGGAGACCATGCCGCTTTATGGGCGGTGTTAACTCTCGCCTCTATCCAAGAAGCATCGATATCCGCCACCCGTCAGCTGACAGAGTTCTCTGCTGAACGACCCGACCCAAGCCACCTGTATGCGACGGCAAAAAGTCTCATCCCGGGCGCAGATGGGGTCCACGAGCTAGGACATGTCCAGGCCCTCCTGATTTTGTCCCTGGTCAAGATTGGGCAGCAGGACTGGACAGCTGCGTGGTTGCTGGTGGGACAGGCTGTGCGGGTTTCGCAGGCTCTTGGCTTGAACCAGCCAGCTACCGGGCAGCCCAAGACCACTGAAGACGGGAAAAGTGCTGCACGATCCAAGCATGTGTTCCTTGGCTGTTTCATCCTGGAGACGCTCGTTGCTATGCAGACAGGCCAGGTGCCGTCGCTGCGCAAAGACGAACTCTTGAGGATTGGGCCGGTCAACGAGGACGGGCTGGAAGAATGGCATCCGTGGGAAGACCAGACCGGTCTGCGCCCGGTTGAATCGTCGCGGGCCTCGTTTCATCGCGGCCCCCTTCATGCCTTGAGTGCATTCAATCGCCTCACTTCGCTGATGTGCATCCTGAATGATTTGTGCTGCCTGAAGCAGACATCGGCAGGCCCGATATCGCATCTGGAGGCGTTGGAGCGCCAGCTACAGCTCTGGGTGTCTGCCCTGCCGAAGACGTATCGTGTCGGGACTGCGCCGAACCAGTCAAAGATTTCTTCGCCGCATATTTTCGCGCTCGAGATGGTATACGAGAGCGTCGCTACCAACCTCAGTCTGCAGATCGCATCTCAGCGAGACGACCGTATGGTCCCTGACCTGCCGATGAAGAAGCGAGCTGTGGAAAGCTCCAAGCGGCTGTTGTCGCTGCTCCAGACATACATGGAGACCTACAGCTTGTCGGCTACGTGCCCTACCTTTGGCATGATCCTGACATTTGCCGCATTCCCGGCATCAGAGAGCTCCAACGCATCGCCACCTTTTGAACTCGACCCGGGCTTGAAACATAAACTCCAGACGTATTCTGCGCATCTTGCTACAGTCTGGAATGTGAAAGGAAGAGAGTCGGGAGGGACTGTACCGCTTGAACGAGCGCTTGACGTGCCTACCCCTGTTGATCCCGTCGCGAGCCGACCAAGGAGTGCATCGAACAGAGAGTCGGTCTCCCACAATGCTTTCCCACCATCCACCCTACAAACGCCCACAGAAGCTGCCCGCCGAGTAAGCTCCATGGATGAACCCCGGTCCAACTTCGCCACCCCAGACGCCTTTTTCTCTCATACCTGGATGAGAACGCCCAACCTTGAAGAGAATGTTGCTCTATCGATACCCACACCAGCGCCGTCGCTGAATATCGCCCCCCATGGCACCGAGCCGCCACTGCCCCCATCTCAACTCAAAGAATCGATGACACACAACCCGCGCCCCTCCATCTCCTCTTCCAAGCCTATGAACAGCACACCCATGATACCCGACCTGACCTCGTCATTCCACCCCAGCGGCCCTCCGTACCAGCAACCATACAGCGACCCAAATCTTGCCTTCGGCTCTTTCGTGGATATCGACGGATACGGGCCGCGACGACCCAAGATTGCGCCTGACCTGGATGCATTGTTCGATGAGTTAGCGTCGCTGGACGGGACCGAGAAGTAAGTTGGCATTGTATGTTGCTTCCTGTCGGTGTTACTAATTGAGCTACAGAACCGATAACCAGCCCGAGTTCATGCAAAACCTGGGGTTTGTCCCGGACGCAGGGGTTCCGGAGATATACTCGTATTCGACGCAGGTGGAACCGTTTCTGCTGGCTCAGACGCAGCAGCAAGTGCCGTGTCCGGAGCCGGGGGTCGTACGACGGGAGTCTCAGGCGGTTGAGCCTGCGAAGCGATGATGCGGGTGCCCGGGTGCCGGTCTTGGAGGCTACAAGACGATGAGGATGAGACGCAGACGGGTTTATGAGATGCTCAATCTGTGGAGCAAACGCTGCCAAGCGGCAGCCCTGTAAATATACATACATATAAACCAGGTCATATACATAAACCAGCTATATACCATTTCTTCCCCAGTATTCCTTTTTTTGTCTTTCCAAACCTTTCCCATAACCAGCCCGGAATGAAAAAAAGCTAGTTATACTCCAACTTCGCAAACTTTCGAATGACGTGCTCCACCGCAATGGTATACCCATCCACCCCCAACCCGACGATGATCCCACTCGCCTTGTCGGAGAAGTAGCTGTGGTGGCGCCAGGCCTCCCGCGCGTGCACGTTGCTGACGTGCAGCTCGATGAACGGGATCGCCACCCCGAGCAGCGCGTCGCGGATCGCCACGCTCGTGTGCGTGTACGCCCCCGGGTTGATGATGATCGCGTCGACCTGCTCCGTGCGCGCCTGCTGGATCCGGTCCACCAGCGCGCCCTCGTGGTTCGACTGG
Source organism: Aspergillus aculeatinus CBS 121060 (assembly GCF_003184765.1). Taxonomy (NCBI): domain Eukaryota; kingdom Fungi; phylum Ascomycota; class Eurotiomycetes; order Eurotiales; family Aspergillaceae; genus Aspergillus; species Aspergillus aculeatinus. The sequence continues at coordinate 676,149 of NW_020291479.1, forward strand.
AAGGACTGCAGCGTGGCGCCCAGCGCGGTGGCGCGCTCCGCGCACCGGGCCTCCACTTGCGGTAGGGTCGTGCTGCCGTAGATGTGCGGTTCGCGGGTGCCCAGGAGGTTGAGGTTGGGGCCGTTGAGGAGGAGGATTTTCTTGGGGGCGGGGGTGGGGGTCGTCATTTTTGTGGTTGTGGGAGGGGTTGTGAGGAGAAAGGTATGGTTTTGGCTTGGTATGGTAGGTTGAGGACGAGGTAGGTAGGTGGGTAGGTAGGTGTCTGCTTAAGAACTTGATGCTAGCAGGTAAACTGGCGGTTGCGGGCAAGGGCAATGGAAAACCGGGCGGAAATGCGGGGTTATAACATAACCACTTCTGCTGAGGCAAAAGGCTTATTTCTTATCCTGGTCTTTGCCGATTCTTCTTCCACTTCTGAAACGTCTTGGGCTTGTAACTAGTGTCTGGTACGATTGCAGCAGGGCTGATGATAGTCTGCTCTGTAAGGTGCAGTGCTGGATTTACTCTGGTTGACTGTATTTGGATCGCATTGCGTCTATGTCGCATCTATCTATACTCTGTCCTTCTACTGAATCCAGAGAATGCGCCCCCAGTGCAGGCTGCGGAGAAGTGTTGGTCCCTCGGCTCCCTCCGGAAGTTATGTATATGCTACAGCATCCGTGGGTGCAACGCACGCCAGGATACATGCATTATTCAGCTCCTGGGGCTCGGTCGGATGAGCTGTTTGTAATTGTGACTTCGTCTGTCTGGGATATGCACTGCAGTGCCAGGAATGCAAGCGGATAGTATGTACAGTACAATGTAGGTGGTGCGTCACGAGCCGAGGCTGAGAGGTAAAAGGCTTCCCCGAGCGGGACTCGGGAGGGAAAGCGCTTTGCCGGGTAAGTATTGTTTGTAAGAATGTGTGGGGGGTGCCGAGCCTGCCGAGCCGGCCCTCACCTTACAACACTTACGCTACGCTTACACTTACACTTCCTTGTAACGATACCGCTGGACTTGAGCTGAGTTACGGACGGTGGATGGAGCAGGAGCAGGAGCAGGTGACTTCGCTGGCTGAAGTCCACTGAATCTGTCAGTGGTTGGTTTGTGGGGGGAAGGGGGGTGTTGGGCTGAGTGTTCGCGTGTTCGCTACGAGGTTCGGTCATCGGTGGTTCTGTTGGACGCTCTTCCCCTTCGAAGGAATTGGAGTGATCTATGTAATCTTGGCTCCACGGTTCTAAACCTATCATGCTCTGCTTTCTGGAAGTAGCTACTGCCAGACACGTTCGCAAGGTGCTTGCATGCGTACATGCTGTGTTGGAGTTTGGGGACTGGGACGGGGCTGGACTGGGGGCCCTGGCCCTACCTACTATCGCTAGACCAGATCTCGTGGAACTGCCGGCTCCACTTTTGACTGGAGGGGTTGAGTCACTTATAAATTGTCGCATTATTAATCTCCTCTCGGACAGAGCTTGTAAAGGGTGGAATCGAGTCATGGGACGATCGGCCCCCTTCCCCATATTCGTTTGCCTTGATTTGAGCAATTGAGCGCCAGTGGCGAGGATTGGGACAGGGCGATGGGCAGGAGCTGGAGCACTTGCACATGTTTTGATTGTCCACGCTGTTGTATGCCTCAAGGGTCAAGCAAATAGACTGAATGGCGTTTGTAGGATGATCCTGGATTTACCAGGGTTCCATTGCACAGCTGTCAATTGGTGTCATTGCTCTGCAGGGTTGGTGAGGATGAGACAGACAGCGTGGAAGAAGAGATTCTCTGATATCATGGAGCAACACCAGCTTTGCTACACAAGTGCAAATAAAGCTCATGGTAAACCGGGAATGCGATTCCTCGAGATCACTCATCTGTGTCAGCGGTGCGACTCAGAAGTAGCAGCAGGGGAAATAAACTTGCTTGGCGTTCGATAGCATGATGGACAATGATGAGTAGGGAATTACACAAGATTGTTGAGTTTTGCTGGGCAGTGCAACAGGAGCTGTTAGATCTACGAGGACAAACCCAATAAAGATCAATTGCAACTACTCAACTGACTACTCGACCAGTGGCAATGCATCGATAGTTGCATCAACAGTCGGATGACCCACGTGAGGGAGCAGGACCCACTGATAAGTCGGTTATCAGCGGTGAAAGAAGCGGGAAACCTCCTCACTATCGCCGCTCCGAGCTTGCTCACTCTTCATCGCAACCTCGTGCTCGCCTCTATCCTCTTGTCTTGTTCTGTCTCATACCCTGCATATACTCCTGAGACTATAGACTAGACACTATCTCTGTCGAGTTGTGCACCGAACTGTGCACATCATAGACGCGACCCACCAGTGACGGTCCTCAACCTACCCCGCACAACACCAAGTGATAATGGCCGCCCCCGAGTTCAGCCAGGAGCAGCTGGACGAGATCTACGTATTCGCGGTGGATCTCGGGCGCAAGGCCGGCCAGCTGCTGCTCGAGAGCGTCGAGAAGCGACTCGATGGGGGGAGCCAGGCGATTCTGGAGAAAGACAGCGCGGTGGACATTGTGACTCAGACGGACGAAGGTGCGGGACCCCTCTACCTATACAACACGCACTGCAACACGTCGTCTCCAGGAAGCTGAAAGAAAAGGGGGGTCTGGGGGTTCTCCCCCAGGATGCTATTATTCTGGGAGACTTGAGCGGGATGGGCGTTCTGGGGAAGAACCCCCAGACCCCCCTTTCTTTTCAGCTTCCCAAACATAGCGCCGCGCATCAAGCTCACTGCATTCCAGATGTCGAAGCATTCATCAAGAGCTCGATCCAAGACCGATACCCCTCACACAAGTGCGTTCTCATCTCCCGTGCAGTCCTGCCGGGACCCAACGACTGACCGACGAATTGCAGATTCCTCGGCGAAGAATCATACGCCAAGGGCCAATCCCGCGAGTATCTGATCGATGAGCAGCCGACATGGTGTATCGACCCGCTTGACGGTATGCGCCCCATCTCTACCTGTCAACTCTGGAAGACTAACCGTAGCAGGAACCGTCAACTTCACGCACATCTTCCCCATGTTCTGCGTCTCGATCGGCTTCATCGTCAACCACCGCCCGGTCATCGGCGTCATCTACGCCCCCTTCCAGGACCAGCTGTTCTCCTCGTGTGTCAACCGCGGCGCCTGGCTGAACGAGAAGCGCCGCCTCCCGCTCATCCACAAGCCGTCCATCCCGCCGATGCCCGCCAACGCCCCGGGCAAGTGTATCCTCTCCTGCGAGTGGGGCAAGGACCGCCGCGACATCCCCGACGGCAACATGTACCGCAAGATCGAGAGCTTCCTGAACCTGGCCGCCGAGACGGGCAGCCGCGGCGGCAAGGGCGGCATGGTGCACGGCGTGCGCAGTCTGGGCAGCGCCACCCTGGATCTCGCCTACACGGCCATGGGCTCGTTTGATATCTGGTGGGAGGGGGGTTGCTGGGAGTGGTGAGTTGGGTGCTTTGCTATTTCGCGTCGATCACAGATATTCCTCGTGATGGGTACTGACCAAGTAACACCAGGGATGTCGCTGCGGGCATTGCCATTCTGCTGGAGGCCGGTGGTTTGGTCACGACGGCCAACCCCCCCAAGAATCCGGAGACAGATCCGATTGAGGAGTACAAGTTGGGAAGTCGGTTGTATCTTGGTATTAGGTATGTGGTTGTTGGAGCCTCCCAGTGCAATGCCGGTGACTAACCCGTACAGACCCGCGGGTCCGTCCGAGACCGAGACTGGACGTCAATCGCAAGAGCGCACGGTGCGCGAAGTATGGAAGCGCGTGCGGCAGTTGGACTTCTCCCGCCCGGGGGCTTAAGTCATTCCGCAATACAGATAGATAGATACCTTCCAGAAACATACAGTGGAAACATACGGTGAATATACCGTCGTCTACTAGACTTATAAGCTGGGGCATGAATCATGTCAAGAGGCAAATATATACAATTCATCTATTCCTTTTTTGTATATGCTTTCAAACAACAAGCAAATGCTCCGGGTATGCTAGAATTCTGTACAAGAAATCATAAAACCATGAAGGTGGTGTCATCCAGATTTACCGCAAAAACTAAGCAGACTTGGGCTGCGTCCGCTCGGCGATCGTCTTGGCGACCATTTCCTTGACCGCATCGACCACCCCAGGGGTGCCGATGATATCGCGCCCGGTCCAGAGACGCGCCTGCTCCAGCCCCTGCCAGATCAGGGCCTCGGAGCCCTGGATGACCTTCCAGCCGGCGGCGTCGGCGAGCTCGGCGATCTCGGTCCAGGGGACGGGGTGGTAGCACATCTCCAGGATGACGCCCTTGGGCTTGGCGTCGTCCTTGCGGCCGAGCAGGGCCTGCAGCACCTGGCGGGCGTTGATCTCCTCGGGGCTCTTGGGCGGGTAGTTGGGGATGCCGGAGACGATGGCGGCGGGGGTCTCGAGGGCGGCGGCGGCGGCGGGGTCGGTGACGGGGATGATCGGGGCGAGACTGGAGAGGCCTGCATTGCGCTGGCGGTCCTCCTCCAGGATGGCGGCGACCTCGGCGGCGTCGCGGTTGACGATGTAGATCTGGCTGGCGCCGAGCCACTTGCGGAAGACGTAGACGGCGGTGCGGGCGGTGCCGCCGCCGCCGACGACCAGCGCGGGCTTGCCGCGGAAGCGCGCCGGGTCCGGCGAGTTCTGCACCAGCGCCTCCCGGATCCCGTTGCAGTCGGTGTTGGTGCCCACGTACCGCCGCTCCCCGGTCGTCTCGTCGGTCTGCACAAAGATCGTGTTACACGCCCCGGCTTGCCGCGCGTCCTCCGTCAGCTCGTCCAGGTGCGGCATGATCCCCACCTTCCACGGCATCGTCACCGACGACCCCACGAACTTGGGGTTCGCCCGGATCGACGCCAGGAACTTGTCGATCGGCGGCGACCGCGTGTACGGCGGCGGGTACGTCTCCGAGCTCCCCGTCACGCTCGACAGCGGGATCTGAATCCAGTTCAGCCCCAGCTTCTCGTACACGGTCTTGTGCAGGGGAGGCGACAGCGAGTTCAGCAGCGGGTGGCCGTACAGGTAGGCGACTCCATCCCGGTCCGCGGGGATGGTGATGGGTTCTTCGGGTTGGGGGTTCGTGGAGGTCATGGTGGTGCGTGTCTTTGGGGGTTGGGAGAGAGGACAAAAAGAAGTGAATTGCCTGCAATTGCGTTTCTTGTATCGAGAAAGAAGAGAAAAAGGGAGAGGATTGGAAGAGTAGAGAAGGAGAGAAGGGGAAAGATTTAAGGCCAATGACGAGGGAGGGGGGGGGGGAGCCCTCAGGTGTCAAGGCTGCCATGAGACTTTTTTTCTTGTTGCGGGAGAGATCTTTCGGCTTTGACTTTTACCTCCACTCTCCCGGCTCTTCCTTTTTCTCCATTCTTCCTCTGCCTGCTCCTCCTTCACCTCCACCTCCACCACCAGTCTACGATCAAGTGCTGGACTGTAGCCTGTGCTCCAAATCTCTCTTCCGTTGCCCCTCACTCGGTTCCTGGAACATGGAAAATAGGTTGATGGTGAGTGGATCATGCTGGGTGGCATGGATCCACTGACACACTGGGCGCTGCAGCGGCATGAACTCACGCCGCCAACGGGCAGAACCCTTTTCCCGCCACTCGCGAAATCCCCGAGACTCCGACGGCGCGGCTTTAGTCTCTGGCTTAGTCTCTGGCTTAGTCTCTATTCTTCTTCCTTCTTCCCCACGGGGAGACCTTCTCCGGCGAAGCACTTTCCCCAGCCACTGTCGCTATCGTTCTCTCTTCATTGGCCCGCTTAATGTGCGATCTTCGTATCTCCTCCCGCTTAGGGTTTGGCCCAGAGTCCGCTGAATGCGAAGCCTTGGGGCTTGCATCTCAGTTTCCCACGGGTTGAGCCCGTCGATTTCTGTGGGCGACGGGCGACTGGCAACATCCCCTTCCACCCCCCCACAAACTGACACACTCGCCCTCGCCTAATCTGCTTTCTTAAGTTTTCTGTCCCTCCCGAGTGGAGACGCCAGGCCGAACATCGGCCTCAGATCCCATGGGGGAGCGCACCCTCTGGCCCCAATAGGCGCAGTCCGGCCGCACATGACATGCTTTTTCCTGTCCGTGGTGCGAGTTAGTCACGGTCTACGGTCTGGCGAGGGCCAAGCTGGTCTAGGTCCAATCGTTGCGCCGGCACACGTGGTGACAGACTTTGCGCTTCTCCTTCCCATTCCCTTGGCTTGCCTTTGGTTGCTCTCTGCTGGCTGCTGGCTGCAAATTCGCTGGGCGTGTTTACTCTGCGCGTGGATCGTTTTCCCGCTCCATCGTTTTCCCACGATACTTTCTCTGGTGTAGTCCTTGGATATCTGGGGTTTTGATTTGCCTGAGTTTTGCCTCCCTCCGCACCCCGGATTTTGCTTAGACTGGGGAAGGTAGTCTGAGCTATATAAGCCCACTTCCTCGAGGAGCAGGATTTGTTTCTTTCTCACCATCATCAACATCTCTCTCCGATCACCAAGACCCTCAAACACTTCTCGCCTAGCTCGTTACCTCCTATCCCCTCTCCTCGCTCACAGTATCTGTTTCCTCCTTCCCCTAGCCTTCTCCGTCTTTACTCCTCCCTCAACAAGGCACAGGTATAAATAAGTGTCTAGCCCCAGGGGTGATCATCATCCATCATGGGAATTCTTTCAATGGTCGAGGACAGGCCGACGCCTAAGGAGGTCTACAACTGGAGAATCTATCTCCTGGCGGCGGTCGCCTCGTTCACATCATGCATGATCGGATACGACAGTGCCTTCATTGGGACAACGCTGTCGCTGCAGTCTTTCAAGGATGAATTCGACTGGGCTTCCATGTCCACGGCCACCCAGAACCTGGTCAGTGCCAACATCGTCTCCTGCTACCAAGCCGGGGCCTTCTTCGGAGCATTTTTTGCGTACCCGATCGGGCATTTCTGGGGTAGGAAGTGGGGCCTGCTCGCTTCTGCGCTGGTCTTCATTTTGGGGGCGGGCTTGATGCTGGGTGTCAACGGCGACCGGGGTCTGGGCCTCCTCTACGCTGGCCGTGTCCTGGCTGGAATTGGCGTAGGCGCGGGGTCTAACATCACGCCCATCTACATCTCCGAACTGGCCCCGCCTGCCATCCGCGGCCGGTTGGTTGGTGTCTATGAGCTGGGGTGGCAAATCGGTGGCCTGGTTGGCTTCTGGATCAACGTGAGTCTTATCTACGTCTATTTTTACTGGACTCGGGCTAATCATGCGGAAACAGTATGGTGTTAGTGAGACGCTGGCTCCCAGCCACAAGCAATGGATCATCCCCTTTGCCGTGCAGCTGATTCCTGCGGGTCTGCTCCTCATCGGTATCGTCTTCGTTCGGGAGTCTCCGCGCTGGCTGTTCCTCCGCGGGAGGCGCGAGGAGGCCATCAAGAACCTCTGCTGGATCCGCCAGATCCCCGAGGACCACATCTACATGATGGAAGAGATCGGTGCCATCGACCAGTCCATTGAAGCCCAGCGGAACACGATCGGACTGGGCTTCTGGAAGCCCTTCAAGGCCGTCTGGACCAACAAGAAGATCCTGTACCGGCTGTTCCTCGGCAGCATGCTCTTCTTCTGGCAGAACGGCTCGGGCATCAACGCCATCAACTACTACTCCCCTACCGTGTTCAAATCGATCGGCCTGAAGGGCACCAACTCGAGTCTGCTGACCACGGGCATTTTCGGGGTGGTCAAGACCGTAGTGACTTTCGTCTGGCTCCTCTGGCTCATCGACCGTGTGGGAAGACGCAACCTCCTGCTGATCGGTGCCATTGGCGGTTCCGTGTGTATGTGGATCATTGGCGCGTACATCAAGATCGCGGATCCCGTGAACAACAACACCCAGTCGCTGAACGGCGGCGGCATCGCTGCCATCTTCTTCTTCTACCTGTGGACGGCGTTCTACACCCCCACCTGGAACGGTACTCCCTGGGTGATCAACTCGGTAAGCTCCCCCTGCTGCTCCACTGCCGACTGAACAACGCTAACCGGCCAATTTAGGAAATGTTTGACCCCAATGTGCGGTCGCTGGCTCAAGCCTGTGCCGCCGGATCCAACTGGCTCTGGAACTTCCTCATCTCGCGGTTCACCCCGCAGATGTTTGAGAAGATGGAGTATGGCGTGTACTTCTTCTTCGCGTCCTTGATGATCCTTTCGTTCATCTTTGTGTTCTTCCTGATTCCCGAGACGAAGGGTGTCCCGTTGGAGAACATGGATCCCCTGTTCGAGATCCAGCCTGTGTGGAAGGCGCACGGCGTCGTTCTGGAGCGGATGCGCGAGGACGAAGAGCGGTTCCGCCGCGACCTGGAGGAGTCCGGGTTCACCAAGTCCGAGGTGCACCAGGTGGAAGACACGGCGACCAAGGTCTAAAGCCTTGCTTTGGGGTTTCAATTTGCTCCTTATCATTTCAGCCTGGCGGGCTACAATGACCTGCGAATGATTGTTAATGTATTTCTTTGTATTGTCTTGGATATCACGATTGTTTAGATAGTCAACATACCTATTGTTTATGACATACCTGGTTCGATTCCTTTTGATTGCCGGTCGTATCAGATCTTGGGCCATGAAAACTCTATTGATTGGGAGCGGTGGAGCATCACTTGGTACGACCTTGGCGGTGCCATGGCCAAGGCAAGCGCCCCGAGAGTGTGTAGTATCAAGGTTTAGACACGATGGCGGTGGCGCTTTCAGGGGCGATAATGAGTGAAATAGCCAGGTTAGACTAACCGTGATACCAAGAAACAGTAAAAACAATTAGGTACCTAGTGTCCCGGAAGACAAAAACAAGAGAGAGTACCACAGATGGACGGGGGGGGGGATAAAGGGTTGAAAAGGGAATGAGGAAGGAGGCCGTCATCCCGCAGTCTCCCGAAGCCACTGCCGCACTATTGTGTGACGGACGGATAAATGCAGGCGAGGAAGTGGCTGGGCAAAGCGCTTTCCCGCCCGCCCGCCCGTCACTGACCACTGACCACTGACCCTTTCCTCTTCTTCCCTCCAGGCAGAGAGAACAAACAGCCCTAACTGATTCTGCTGACAATCATTCTTCCCCAGGCCCTGCAAGAATGGATCTCGCCCTCCTGAATGGTCTCCATTATTGTGGGAAAGAGTATAAGACATCTGCGCCAATACATGAACCTTCCCTCGGCCATTATTTGCGCTTTATCAACAAATTGCTTTTTTAGCACTTTCTCTTTCTCTCTTTCCCCCCCCTGAATCGAAACGCTTAGAAATAGGTGACGCGGCCCGTTCATTCGTCCATTCCGTCACGATAACATCCTAAGGATTCGTATCTATCACATCATATCTTTTCGACAGGTCATAATATAGATCCATCCCACTGCTGCTCTCATCTATTTCCCCTTCCCAAGTTCTCTTCTCCCCCTTGCCATTCTTTCCATCACCCGCCCCCATCCAACCCATCTCAGTTACACCGCACAACATGCCGAACCGTTTGGGAATTGCCTCGATGTCGCTGGGTCGACCGGGCATTCACAGTCTTTCCGGCAAGCTGCACCAGGCTGCTCTGCACGGCTACGAGGGCATTGAGCTGTTCTTCGACGATCTCGACCACTTTGCCAAAACGCTGTTCCAGGGCGACCACACGGCGGCCGCCAAGCAGGTGCGCCGGCTGTGCGACTCGCTGGGGCTGACCATCATCTGCCTGCAGCCCTTCTGCTTCTACGAGGGGCTGCTGGACCGCGAGGAGTCGGAGCGCATGGTGACCGAGAAGCTGCCGCGGTGGTTCGAGCTGGCGCGCATCCTCGACACGGACCTGATCCAGATCCCGTCCAACTTCCTCCTGGCGGACCCGGCGACAGGCAAGCTGCGCACGACGGGCGACCGCAGCGTGATCGTGGCCGACCTGCAGCGGGTCGCCGATCTGGGCTTGCAGCAGTCGCCGCCCTTCCGGTTCGTCTACGAGGCCCTGTGCTGGGGCAACCACGTCGACACGTGGGACGCCTCGTGGGAGGTGGTGCAGCAGGTGGACCGGCCCAACTTCGGGCTGTGTCTGGACACCTTCAACCTGGCCGGGCGTGTGTACGCGGACCCGGCGCACCCCAGCGGCAAGACGCCCAACGCCGAGGCCGACCTGGCCGCCTCGCTGGCCAAGCTGCGCGCCTGCGTCGACGTCAAAAAGGTCTTCTACATCCAGATCGTCGACGGCGAGCGCCTGACCGCCCCCCTCGACGAGTCCCACCCCTTCCACGTCCCCGGCCAGCCCACCCGCATGAACTGGTCGCGCAACGCCCGCCTGTTCGCCTTCGAGGAGGACCGCGGCGGCTATCTGCCCGTCCAGGAGGTTGCCCAGGCCTTCTTCGATACCGGCTTCGAGGGCTGGGTTTCTTTGGAGCTCTTCTCCCGCACCCTCGCCGACCCTCACCCCGATACCCCCAAGCAGCACGCGCTGCGCGGTCTCGAGTCGTGGAAGAAGCTCGTCACCCGGTTGAATTTGACGGACGTGTCGCCGTCCGCTTCGTACACGCCCCTGGCCTCCCCGGCCGTGGAGACTCCGGCTCCTGCTTCGCCGCTGCAGCACCGTCTGTGAGCGTCATGGTGCTTGCACGGTGCCTTTCCCCGACGAATTGAGGTACCATCCGTGATGGAGCTCCTTGGGTCAGGTCCATCACGAACCGACATCTCGTCTTCAACTTCAATCCCCCCCAATCATGTCCTGTGACAAAGGAATGATGCACGATATACCCCGCTCCGGAGTGAATGCTTGTCACTCCCACATACACCTCCTACCATCATCATTATCAACATCCTGCTTCAGCCCTGAGATACGGCTGTACATTATGCACATATCATCGCTTTGCTTCCACATTAGCATGGGACTTGTATTTGGAATGAATGTAACGACACACTTGGTTCCTGTTTTTTTCTGGTTATTTTTGTGGCAATCTAGATACTATCTACACCAATACTGATAGAGAATAAACCAACAAAATAAACTTGCCTCTTACTACAAACCAGACTTGATATCTGTGGTGCCCTCCGTGCCGTAAGCACCGCAACCTGCATAACTTTCCCCAAGCGGGGAGGGATAGTTAGCGCAGTGAATATATAGTGCGGGGTAACCTAAGTGAAGGTCAATCCCTCCTCCCCTCGCCGACTTCTTATCTCCAGGACAAGACTATCTCCTTTGAAGTTATCATCAATCACCTCCTCACCTCACCTCAATTGCACCTCCACCTCCACCTCCGCTGCTACTGTACCACCATGCCCCACCCCCACGCTCCGAAGAAAGTAGCCATCATCGGTCTGCACCCTTCCCCCTCAACCTCAACTTCCCCCTCCCCTCACCCTCAACATCCCCAAATACTATACTATACTAATACCACCAACCAGGAGCCGGCCCCTCCGGCCTCGTCACTGCCAAAACCCTCCTCCACAATGCCCCCGGAGGATTCTTCCTTCCCACGATCTTCGAGAAAACCACCCGCATCGGCGGGCTGTGGGCCTGCCCTGCGACAGATGGAGCAGACACCGCTCAGACCCAGACCCAGACTCGCCGAAAAACCAGAGGCTTCGTGAACCCCGCCATGCGCACGAATCTCAGTCGGTACACGGTCGCGTTCTCGGATCTGGGGTGGGAGAGCGTCCTCGGGGAGGGTGGGGGGGAGGTGGTGCCGATGTTTCCGGAGGCGAGGCAGGTGCGCAGGTACTTGGACACGTATGCGGAGCGGTTTCTTTTGCGGGAGGGGGCGGGGGTGGTGAGGTTGGGGTGTGAGGTTGTACGGGTTGAGCGGGGGGATGCTGGGGCTGGGTGGGTGGTGGAGTGGGTGCAGGGAGGGTGAGTGTGCTGTTCTTTTCGCGGATTCGAGGGGTTGGGGGGATTGCTGACTTGTTGTTGTTGCTGTTGTTGTTGTAGGGATGATACCGGGACGCGGACGGAGCGGTTTGATTACCTCGTTGTCGCGTCGGGGTACTTTGCTCGGCCGGTGGGGATGGATATCCCTATCTCTGGGTTCGAGGGGGGGATGGTGCATAGTTCTGCGGTGCAGGAGATGGAGGATGTGCAGGGGTTGCTGGAGCGGGTTCAGGTTGGGGGATCTGGTGATGCTGATGCTGATGCTGATGCTGATGCTGATGCTGATGCTGGTGCTGGAGGGAAATTAGTGGTCGTGGGGGGCAGTATGTCGGGCGTCGAGGCTGCGTCGGCGGTGGCCTTGCATCTTTCTTCTTCTTCTTCTTCTTCTTCTTCTTCTTCTTCTTCTTCTTCTTCTTCTTCTTCGACTCCTGGCCATGCGCCGCTCGAAGTCCATCACATCTGCTCGCGTCCGTTCTGGACGGTGCCGACCTACTTACCCCACACATCTCCCGACCAAGAAGCCCCCGGGACGGCGGTGAATTTCCTCCCCCTCGACCTCGTCTTCTACGACCGTGCCCGTCGTCCCCCCGGCCAGATCGAGTACGCTGTCGGCCCGCTCGCGCCGGACCAGATCTCCAGATCGAATGCCTGGCTCCGTCAGCTGCTGGGCAGCGAGTACGCACGGATCGGGAGCTTTGGCGTCTGTCCGGAGGATTTGGAGCTGCAACCCTCCTGGGTGGCCATCGGCAACGACTACGCGGAATACGTGCGCGCCGGGGCCGTCAAGGTCACCATCGGCCGCGTCGCCCATCTGAGCTCGTCGGACGATCGCGCACGCGCACGTCTGGCAATCAACCTCCCAACCGGAGAATCTAGCATCCTGGACAACGTCGCTGCCATCATCCTAGCCACGGGCTTCACGCCCCGCGACTCGCTCGCCTTCCTCCCGCCCTCCATCCTCTCGACCCTCGAATACGCCCCAGACGACGCATTCATCCCCCTCATCCTCGACAATAAGGGCACCTCACACTCCGAGATCCCGGATCTGGGGTTTGTGGGCTTCTACCGCGGTCCCTACTGGGGTGTCATGGAGATGCAAGCGCGGAGTCTGGCCGCGCGCTGGAGTAGATCTCCGGCTGAGCGATCGACACAAGACCGCTCCCCTACCCTCCCACAGGCAACCGAACCCGAAACCGAGAGGGAGAAACTGCGCCGCCTCCGCCACCAGACCAGGCACAGGAGCCAGTTCCCCATGGGCGACTACGTCGGCCTCATGGAGTCCTTCGCCAGGGAGCTGGGGATTCCTCGCCTGCCTATTCCAAGCCCAACCCCAGACTCAGACTCGGCTTCAGACCAGCAGCACCCGCTCCTTGACCCCGTCATACCGGCTAGATATCCCTACCCCTCCGCTTCAGCTTCATCGTCACCACCCGATAACCCCACAAAGACCCTAACCTCCCTAACCACCACCCTCTCCCCAACCCCTAGCACAGCATCCACTGGCGAAGCGCCAACAGCAACAGCAACAGCAACAGCCATCTTCCGCGCCCTACACGGCGCATGGCACTTCTCCCGCACAACAACAACAAGACCCCACAAGAACGAACCCTCTGCTTCGCTAGCAGATCCGAAACCATTAGATACCAAAACAGAATCACCAACCACCGGCTCCGCTCTCTTCAAACCACGCTACTCCACCCTGCCAGGCTACGAGCGCGAGTATCTTTACACTGAGACCGAGACTGAAACTGAAACAAACCCCAAGCCTCAGGATCAGTCCCCGAGTCCACCGCACCAGCCAGAAACCACAGGACCATCACGCAGTAGCGATAGCAATACCACTCCAGAAGACGGGGTCAAGCGATCCGTGTACCGGCTTCTCGGTGATGGGGGCCGGGGGTCTGCGTTCAGGGACTGCAACCGCAATCGGGGCGAAGGGATTCATGTTTGGGATTGGGATTGTGGTGCTGGTACTGATGCTGGTACTGGTAGTGGGGAGGGTGTGGAGGGTGGTGGAGGTAGCGGCTGTGGCAGCAGCGGCTGTCAGGAGGCGGAGCGGTTCTCGCATGGTATACTAGTCTCGCGGGCGAGTTTGGGGGGTGGGGCGTTCGATGGTGGAGATGAGCATGAGCCGAAGGACGCAGGTGGAAGCGGGAGTGGACGGAGGTGGTATCGGATTTGTGGCATTGGAAAGAATACTCATGGGAGAGGCGGTGCTACGTGGGAATATATATTTTATCTAGAGGGGGTGTCCATCATACGGTGGGAGTGCGTGAGCGCGATAGAACTGGAGTCTGGTCGGAAGCTCACGAGGACGGTTTATCTACGCTGATGGGAGCGAGATATCATGGGCACACTTGGATCAAGGAGCAAGCGACGGCAACTGAGCACTATGGCCAAGTCCCAACCGGGTATCATCAATACTATTATTCCAGCTACCACAATACCGTATGTGCAGCTAGTCAGGCAAACTCTCTCAGCTATACACCCCCACACCTAAACCCGCGCATCCTCGACCGTCGTGGCGTACGGCTTCTCGCTGGTCACGCGCATCGACTTCTCATGGGCGAACAGGTCCTCGCCCTGCGTGACGTGGTTGGCGCCGCCGAAGAGCGCGTCGATCTCCTCGAGCGGAACCTGCTTGGTCTCCGGGATGAAGAACCAGACGAAGAGCGCGAGCAGGAAGTTGATGCCCGCGAACATGTAGAACGCGTAGAACCCGCAGTTGTTGAGGAAGGTGGGGAAGAACTGCTGCACGATGGCGTTGGCGACGTTCTGCGTCTGCGAGGCCATGCCCACGGCCTGCGCGCGGACGTTCATGGAGAAGACCTCGGACGTCCAGATCCAGACGGTGGCGCCCCAGGATGGTTTGTCTGTGGCTCGTTAGTGGCTGGTTCCCAAAGGGCTTGTGCGCAACCCAAAGACCGGGGGAGGGGGCACTTACAGAAGAAGATGAACAGGAACAGCAGGAACACGATCGATATGCCCACTGACTCCGTCTTCGCACCCCCAGGAGATGGAGTCTCGGTCTCGACCGCAGAGACGATGATCATGCAGATCCCCATGCCGATACCACCGACAATCAGGAGGAACTTGCGTCCGAAGCGGTCGATGACCCAGACGGCGTTCAGAGTGAACAGGATACCGAAGGTGGCGTTGAGGGCGTTGATGAGGGCGATCTTGCTGGCGCTCGTGAAGACCTTCTCGTAGATCTTGGTGGAGTAGGTGTTCAGGGTTCCTTGTCCGGTGATCTGCTGACCAGCGTTGATGACCAGCGCCAATCCCATACGCTTGCGGAGGGACTTGTCCTTCCAGAGCGCGCTGTAGTTGCTGGAGATCGCCTCCTTCTCGTATTCGAGGGCTTCCCGGATCTTGAGCAGCTCCTCCTCGACCTCTTCGTCGGTCTCGCGGACTCTGCGGAGAGCCGAGCGCGCCTTCTCAATATCGTCTTTACGCTGGACATACCTATGGGAGGGTCAGCAAGACTTATTCCTGTAGAAGGAAAAGAAGTGTTAGACATACCAGCGAGGCGAGCCGGGGATGGTAGGCAGAATAGCCAGAATAATGACGGGAACGAGAAGCTGGAAGATGACGACCAGCTTCCAGTCCCACTCTCCCAGGTTCTTTGAATGCTTCGTGCAGCCATAGTTAATCCAGAAGCAGATGAAAGAGCCAACGGAGTAGAACATCTGCCAGAAGGTCATGATCTTTCCGCGGATCTCGGGCGGTGCAAGTTCACCGATGTAGATAGGGCCGGCAGCTGGAAAACACACACGGTTAGCTGTAGTCCTGGATTGATAAGACGTCTCGCATGTAACTCACTCAATGCAACACCCTGGCCAATACCGATAATGCAGCGTCCCGCAAGGAAGCAAGCAATACTGCCCCGCGGCGACCAGCACTGCATGAAGGTGGCAGCAATGACCAAGACACAGCCAATGGCCATTCCGATCTTACGGCCAAGAAAATCGGCAATGGGACCACCGAGGAAGAAACCTCCGAAGATCGCACCCACAGTGTAGGCTGTATTGACGGCTCCGATCATATTGTTGTCCGGGTTATGGAAGTAGGCTGTCCAGTTGTCCGAGCCCTGGACGGAATTGTAGACGGAGGCATCATAACCATAAAGCACCATGCATGCTGCTGCAACTAGGGAAATGAACCTGAAGAATGGTCGATTAGAGGGAGTGTTCAAATAGCCTGCTTGAGGAGCAAGACTCACCAGTTGTAGGCTCGCTTTGACGTGAATTTCTCAATCATCTTGACGACAGTGTATCTGAAACGGTCTAGTGGAGGGAGGGTAAAACAAGAACGAATAGGTGAATATCACCAGGTGGTCGTCCTGAAGGGCCACCTCTTAAAGCCAACCGGGGCTACAAAGGACTGATGGGGAGAAGCGCAAGACACAGACAGAAGAGAGGAGGAAAGAAAAGATGCAGCAGGAGATGCGGGCTGTGGGTATAAATATGCGAAGCGGGCGACCTCGAACCAGGATGACCATAAGCAGATAAGCTACCATGCCGCGTGCCAGCAGCCAGGTGGCAAGCGCTATATCAAGCCATCCTACGCCCTAGCATCACCCCATGCAGCATTTAGAGTGGACGCTAAACTGAACGTAACCCTGGTGGGAGGCGAAAGTTGGGAGAAAGGCGGGGGGCCAGAGCTCCCCCAGACCCCAGACCTGTGCATGCACTAACCGACCTTGACAAGTTTTCCCCGACACTTGTCTCCAGGATTTGAGTCGGGGGAGGGTGAAGTGGAGTGGGGATTCCGGGGTGAGTTGCAAAGCAGCGATGGAGATGGATGGAGCAATTCCCCAGACGGGACCCATTGTCGGGGCTGTCGTATCGTGGAGAAATCCGGGGTCGAGATTCGAGGAAATTCTCAACGACACACGGCCCAAGTCATCCCATTTCCCACGAATCAGCCGCGGTAAGAACGCCAAATGGGGGCTAATCCGGATCCACCAATGGAAATGGCAAAATAGATTAATTCAAGACTTGTCGCACTTTCACATAGAGGGGGGGGGAATGGATAGAGAAAGGATCAGGTGAGAAGGAGAGGAGGCGATTGGCGGCGAAGAGGAGAAGAAGATGAACGAAAGGTGAGAAAGAGGCAAGACAGATTCATCCGCGCCATCACCGGTCACGAGACCCTCTCTTCTCTCCGTCTCCTCCATCCTCATCCCATCCTCATCCCATTCCCCAACCAATTTACCCCCGAATGAGATCTTCCCATCTGCCAACCCTACACTCAGGTTCGTATCAATGCCACGAGGTTGACACAGATGGCTATCCCCAGTCCCATGTCGCTCGACGAGATCCGGATCTACAGGGCTACCTAAGTCTACTGGGGCAAATTGGGGCGACCACAAACGGCCACACGGACGATAGTTACCATTCCTAATGCATACAGTCGAGGCCGGTCTGTCCTTATACCCGTATATTAACCGAGGCCTTGTCTCTGGCCAATCTCGCTAGTCCTATTGCAGCCACAAACTTCCATAGCCTCTCGAGACCACCATGACTCTTCTCCGACGAGATTCAAATCCCAGGTATGAATGGGTCAACATCCCTGTTCCTCGAGAAGACCGGGCTAGCGCCGATCCTAAAAAAGAAATGCGTTGCTGTGCGCGATGCCCTCCATTTCCTCGTTCACCGCACACCGTTGTCCTTTGGGAGCCTGCCAGATGCCGACGTTCCTCCTCACACTCGCGTTCGCAGCTGGTGGAAGCACAGGAATCCTCTCTGTCGTCAAATTATTCTTGCACGCCTGAGACGAACCAAAGTCAAAGATATCCTGAACTTTCCTGCGGGTGTTTCGCTGAGAGGGAGTGAACCGCCTATATCGCTGCTGGGTGGCTGAATCAGACACACTAACTTGGGCACCCACCATATCAGATGCTTGACTGGGTCTTTCCCAAGCTCGCGAGGCCTCGGGCATGAGAGTTGTCATTTCATCGGCTGGATTGGAGCAACCTGTCTTGATGGCTATGCTTGGTGCACGTTGATCGCAATGGCTCCTGCCTCGAAGCAGCAAGTATCGCACACGAAGCCGTCGGTAGATTTCCCGCAGGATGTAAAGGAGGGTTGCCACCATGACTGACGCCCCGAAGACTGCGCATATCTTATAGAACACATCGAGTTCATTAGCCTTCTGTGGGCGGCGTCTGTCCACCCGAACAACATTTGTGTCGGAATGGCATATCACGCACTGCCTTGGCTGAAAGCCCAGGAAGGATTTTGCTGTATGGGTATTCCTCCAGCTATGCCCGTCACCTATGTTCTCACAATCCGAGTCAAGGCTGTGAGAGCTCTGACTCACGGATGAACATCTGTGTTCTGTGCGAGTCATGACAGAATTTGAGTGCTCGATGGCCCTTTTGGAAGTCTTCGTTCCTTTCTCCTTTCCAAGCAAGTATTCCAGGATCCCATGATATCCCAGGGAGTGTGGATCGCTTGCAAGTGTCTTGATAGGTTGATCCTCCGGAGGAATTTCATGCATTTGTCTTGGTTTGAGGGCCTGGCTTGCAATTTGGTCTGAATGCTCTCCAAATGGGAAAGCAGCCAGTGGACGGTCGAGTAGTGTCGGCTGCTGCAGAAGGTTGCCAGGCCCCTCGAGTATCAGCTCTTCAAAGATACTCTGGCATTTCTGCAAGTCCAGAGATCCTCTCTCTATGTTCGTTATCGTCAGTGTGAGCTTCAGACCTGGCTCAACCACGTTCTTGACCGGAATCGTATCCTTTGCATCTCTGTCAAGCATTGAGTCCGCTTTTCGTTGTACAGGATGTCCCAAGGTGATTGTGCAGCCTGGTCCATCCGGTTGGTGAGATTCAGACACTGCGACATAATCCGATATGCTGGCGCGTGGGTTACTGCATCCGATCCAGGGCTTATCGGTCCCGTTCACTTGATGCGGGATCAGCGGGAGATGCTCTTGGGTGCTATTTGATATCACACTTAGAAGTGCGTGAAGAAATGCAACGAATCGCTGTTGACAATACATGAAGGAGGCAAGAAACTGGCGGCTGTGATAGGATTCTATGGCGTGAATAATGTTGTCTAAGATGCAGCAAGTAAGTTTTGCAAGTCATGGGAAGGTAAGAACTGAAGGAGGATCTGCGAAACCTAGCACGGCATGCATCAGTGATGAGACTGCTACGCAAGTGTGAGAAGTTACAGGCGGAGCTGATGCTGCTGAGGAAGCCACGACCGTTGCTAGAAGGCATTCCTGCCAATATTGCCATCTGCCCATGGTCGGGGACGCTGATCGAAGCTTGAGAAGCTTGAGCAAGTGGGAAAACAGTCGAGTCAGTGTGTTTTAGCTCTCTCACGGCAGCGCTGTCACTCAAGTATTAGCAACTGTCATGCAGCAGTTGTTCACAGAGTATAGCATCTGAAAGCTGGAATGTTCTTTGACTCTCCTATAAACAACAGCCAACTTCCAAAGAAGCACTCCGTAGTCTCTCACATTAGGCAATATTGCAACCCCATCACGTGCTTTCGTGCCACGCCCCGACGCGGTCCCGCCGCGGTTGGTTGCAGACCCGATTCCTCCCCTCCGGCCCTCCTCCCACATTATCGACTTGCTGTACACCCCCACCCCCACCTCACCATTCCTGCCCCCCCAAATAACATTGCATCTATCCCCTATGCCCCGCACATATGGCAAGAAGAAGCAGACGCGACTCTCCTTCGCCCCATTAGGCTCCTCTCCCATCCAGCAGAATGAGCCCGCCTCGGACGGAGAGAGAGACCGCCGGGCGACCCTCCGGTATTCGCATCCTTCCAAACCCACCATTCTCTCCAGTCGCCCCAGGCAAGACACCGCCTCGCCTTCACCGTTTGTCAAGAAAGTCGACAGATCAGCCAAAGACAAGAAGCCCGTGTCGTCGTCGAAGGCTGTGAAGAAACAATCCGCACGCAAATCTGCGCGCCAGAAGGACAAAGATCGCGCGGTGTCGCCTGCTGCTCCCGTTGTGAAGGTTGAGACATCCTCCGACGATGGGAGCGAGTCGCATTCGGCGGAGGAGCAGAAGGGTGCTTTAAGATCTACTCGCAAGAAGGGCAGCAGTCGCGCGAAGAAGGCGCCGGCTTCGGTTGTGAAGGTCGAAGCGACGTCTGGCAATGAGGGGGAAGAGGCGGGGTTGGTGGAGGAGCAGAAACCCGCTCGCAGGTCATCGCGGAAGAAGAGTTCAAGGCATGCGACTTCTGAGTCAGTTCGAAGGGAGAAGTCAGCTGAAGGCGAGGCCAACGAGTCGGATACGGTGGAGTCAAAGCATGGCGCCCGAAAGAGTTCTCTGACGGGTCGCGAAGGTATGCTCTACGGGACGAATAAGTTGAACGACCTGACATCTGCTAACCTCGATTGGAATTTAAATAGAGGACTCAAACAAAACGCCCGACCGTGCTGTTACACCAGAGCAGGATAGTGAAAGTGACATCGACATGACTCGCAGCGCGCGCAAACGATCTGCCCCGACGTCGCTGAAGCGAAAGAGATCAGAAGAGGCTTCCGATAGTGAGCCGTCTCTACAAGTCATATCAGACGACAGCGACGGCGATGAAATCGTCA
The DNA here is from genome assembly GCF_003184765.1 of Aspergillus aculeatinus CBS 121060. NCBI lineage: Eukaryota > Fungi > Ascomycota > Eurotiomycetes > Eurotiales > Aspergillaceae > Aspergillus > Aspergillus aculeatinus. The sequence goes on from NW_020291479.1 coordinate 696,519, forward strand.
GCAGACCTCGCCGAAAGCTAAGGCGGGGCACTGTTTCTCAGCCTGTCGAAGAGATCGAGGACGACGACGATGATGATCTGCCGACTGCGCCTCGAACGCCGCGTCGTACCAGAGATCAAGATGACTTGGACATCGAGGAGGACCTCCAAGCTCTGCAAGACTCAGGTACTTCTTTCTCTTTCTCTCCCTGATCTGACAGTACACTAATGACATCTGCTACAGTGGTGAAGGAAACTAGGACCAGAGGCCGTCTAGCAAACTCCGCCAGAGCCCAAAGACAGCAACATTTGGAAGCTCTGCGCCGTCGGCGAGAAGGAAAGCCTGAATCGGACGAGGAGGATTCCCAGCTCGAGGCAGGAGAGAGCGGAGATGAAGGCGAAGGCGAGGGCGAGGAGAACGAAAGCGCAGCGGAAAGTGAGCAGGCCGCTGCCGCCATCAAGCCCCGATCGCTTAGTAGAAACGACGACAGCGACGTCGAATCATCTATTGCAGGCAATGATGATTTAGACCGCTACGAGGATGACTTCGTCCTGCAAGATGAGGACGATCTACTGGGTGCGCCCGGCGGTCTCGACGAAATGCCATTCGAGTTCACCCGTCACGCATACAAGCAACTCAAAGATTACTTCCAGGACGCGGTGGAATGGATGGTGCACAACAAGCTGAATCCAGCCTTTCCGCGCTCGAGTCCAGTCTACGAACTAGCCTTCAGCAAACTCGAGGACGAAGTCAAAGGCCGCACGGGATCACAGCTGGTGTCGTCGGTGTGGACGGCCGAGTTCCGCCGCGCACTTCTGGCACGACCACACATAGAAGTGACATCCTATCCGACCTTTGATAACCATCCGTGCGATGCATGCAAGCGCTCTGGCCACCCGGCGTCCTTCGACATCAAGCTCTACGGCAAAGCCTACGCTTTGGACACCCTGGAACCGCTCGAGGATGAGAACACTGATGATGATGACGACGAGGAGGAGCAGTCTGACAACGAACAAAGGGACAGCCGCGAAAGGGACCGAGACGGGCACGTCTTGCCGGACGAGAATACGCGCTTCTACCTCGGACGGTATGTTACTTGCCAGGATCATCAGCGAACACACCCACTAACAAACAACCCACCCAGACACTGCAAGACCAAAGCGAACCTGGCTCACACTCTAACCCACTGGCGCTTCCGTCTCAACGAGTGGGTGACCGACCACTTGCGCCTCAAGGGCTACCTGTCCGATGCGCGGATCCTCGAACGCAGCCACTGGAGCCACCGCAAGCAAACCAAGTATGCCATCAAAGCGGTGGAGAAGATGGTCCAGGAGGGCGAGGTCAAGAAACTCTGGCGCGATTTCCACATCGATCTGCGAACCGCCCGCGAATCCAGTGTATGTCCAACTTAAACAACCCTTGGATGCTAAATACCACTAAGTCTGGAGACTCTTGCTGACGGTGACTTCACAGTCCCTCGGATAGGATCGCGAGTGCTTTGTTCCAGGATGGGGTTCGAGAAACCTTCCCACTTCATCGCTCGATATAACCAGCCAGTCAGCCTCCTTCAGTTCTAGGCCGAGGGCACTTTCTCATGCTGCTTCACTTGTCTTCGACACTTTTCCCATGAGACTATTCTTACAAGACTAAGACAGGTTAACCAGAGAGGCGTTTTACCTCCACTTGCCTCGACACGTTCATCTGTGGTCGCTTTTTTTTCTTATATCCATATTAGGGATCTCCGCTGCCTATAATCGGCCCATCTTTCCGTCATTTTTCCATGATACCCTTCCTGCTTGCTTGTTCTATCCTTCAATCATCACAATCTTATTGTTTCTCCATCTTCCCGATCATGTTTACGCACATGGCATAGTCCTACATCTAAAACGAGGCTAAGACGTTTCTATACCTCTCGCCCACAATATAACCCCCCAAAGTTCCCAAATCTTGAAATCATTCACATTTCATGAAAATCTAGAAACATGAGTTCCCCAAAAACATGACTAAAAAATTGATAGGAGTAGACACATCAACGAAACAGACACAAAAAAAACCGATTATACAAATACAACACACATCGCCCAAGGAAACGGGAGGGTGGAAGAGGGATGAACAAAGTTGAAAGGCAAGGCCAAAGATGGTTTCCGAAAGCGAACAAAATGTGAGGGGAAAGTGGAAAAAGAAGAAGAACACCGTGATTCTTCATTTCCCTCTGCCGGGGACACACACACCCCAGGGCCATTCTGTACAGTGTATATAACTTTTTTTTGCGTCGTCTGTCCCAGCAAATCCTGGAGTTCCATCCGGGTGGGTCTTGTTTATACACAGAAGGGGAAGAGAAGGGAATGGAGTTGAACGACGATACGGATAGCGGATCTCATCGCGGAAGAAAAGATCCGTCGTTGTTCTTTTCGATCCACACTTCCTCAATCACTCATTGTTGCGATCTTTTCCTCTTTGGCGGCCTTCGGCGACGGAGAATTGTTTCCTTTTCAATTTTTGGGGGGGCCATTTACAGAGTAGGCTGGGCCTGCTGCTCGGCGGGGGCAGCGCCGGGGGTGAGCATCTATCGGAAGCGGGGAAGGTTAGCATCTTTTTCTTGGGGTTTTTCTCGTATCGGTCGATGCAATGGCAGTCTCGGCTTGTATGGTGTAGACCAAGGACTTCGTGGCGAGCGATTCCCGGGGTTTCGGGCGAGAACAGGGAAAAAGAGGAAGAGGGCTTTTTGCTCTTCTTTCCTCAAATCCTCCCTGACCCGAATTCCCCACGAGTCGAAAAAAAGCAGTAACAGAACAACTGGCCAGAGAAAATAAAAACAATATAACCATACCTCATTAGCACCCTTGATCATGCCCTGCTCGCGCTCCATCTGGATGTACTGCTCCTCCTCGGCGTAGGCCAGAGCCCACGGCACACCCAGCAGGAACGCGCTGGTGCTGATGATCCACAGCGCCTTACCGCTGAACGTCACGCTGGACTTTGTGAAGGAGGTGACCGTGTTGACGGTGGAGGTGAGAGAGCGGCGAGCGGAGGGGGGGAGCATGTCCTTCAGGGCATAGATGCGGTCGTACAGGGTCTCGCTCTCGAGCTCTTCGTAGGACTCGGTGGAGATCTCGGATTCTATGGTGCAGCGGAAAGAGGATGTCAGTTCGTGGTTCTATATTGGTGCAGACAGCATTTGCGATGCTGGCTGGCTTGTTATGTGCTTCTTTTATGGGATTGTTTTTGAGGTTGGAGATGGATGGAGGATGTAGAGCTGGGGGTAGGGTGCATGGCTGCGAAATTGGATGGTCGCGCAAGGATGGATGTATGGATGGGTTATAGGCGGATGGTGATTGATTGGGAATGATCGCAGGAGTGGTTTTTCGATTGCGATAGTCGCCACTTGGGATAAGACTCGATGGACTTATAAAAAGTGGACGTACCGGTGTCAGTGTAGTCATCGTCCTCCTCTTCGTCATCCGAGGCAAGAAGGACGTTGTGCTTGCTGGGCTGGGGCTTCTCCTGGGCGAAGTGCTCGTCCTCGACTTCGGTGAGCTTGACCATTGTGACGTTTGGGGAGTATGGATGGTGTGAGTTTGATTGCGATAGAAGGTGGGGCGCGAGGGTCGTGAAGATGAAGACGGTGGTGAGTTGAGAAGGAAGTTGGATGGAGGAGCAGAACGGAGATTGAAGGCGGCCGCCGGCTTCGAACTTCCGTTCCAACTTTTTTCCCGGGCGGAAACAAACTCAAAGCGGTAAGGAGCTGGCCGCCGCCCATCCATTCTTATTATTCATCAATGCGCTGCAATTCCACGTCAATATTTCATTCGATCATTTATTCTGTGAGCCTTCAATGGCCAGTACAACTATAAGAAGAATACAGGCAGTGATGCGTCTATGGTACACTTTGATTGAGGTTCATGGCTATATCTAATTACATAGAGTGAAGAATTTGTGGAAAGCCTGCTCTATCCCAACCTGCTTCCAGGAAATAATCCTTTCCTGGACGCTATACTTTGCTTGAGGTTCGCTGAACTAGGAACCTCAATGATCATTCGTTCTCCAAGCTACCGTCTTCCCAACTGCCATCTGGCTATCCGCTCCTGGATCTCTCCCCAAGGGAACGGGCGCAGCTTGTACCCTTCAAGCTCGCCTTCCTGCAGGACGACGGTGGGCTTTCCGCTGCCCTTGCCAGGGTTCTGGACCTGACCACCGAAGACCTTTCTAGCCACCCGACGCAGGTCCTGCACCGTCAAGCCCTCAATGTGCCGGCACATCTCCTTGACGCTCACCTTCCGGCCGTGGACCTGGACCTGGCGTCCGAGATCCTCCAACTCTACCATACGCGACTCCAGGTTCATGAGAAGCGAGGAGCGGAGCTGGTTCTTTGCACGCTCAACCTCCTGGGGCTGAAGCGCGGAATAGCCGTTGTCAAGGGTCAGGGCCTGCAACTCACGGCACATGACCTCCAACATCTCGGTCGTGCGCGTGGGGCTGCAGGACGCGGAGATTCCGAAAATACCGCTGTCCGTGTAGCTGTGGTTGAACGCCACGCAGCTCTCCACCCACCCGTGCTGGTTCAACACGTTGGTGTAGAGACGGGAGTACATGCCCTTGCCGGGACCACCGGCCGAGAAGGAGCCGCCGCCTCCGAGGAGGGTCTGGAGAGTAGCGAGGGCGTAGATGTCAGGGTTTGAGATTGGAAGGGCCTCGAAGGCAAGGTGGATGTAGCTCAGACGAGGCAACATCGGGTTGGCTGGCGGAGGGATGGGGGGTAGAGAGAGGAAGCCGCCGGTGTAGTGAGAAGGCCGAGTCAAGTCTAGAGTCGTTGACTGCACTAGCGACGGATCAAGCGGCGAGGCGGCATCGTTCTGCGAGCCGGACAGGCTGAGGTTTTTCAAGAAGGGGAGTTTCGAGAGAATTCCCGACTTGGAGGTCGGGGGTGTGGTAGAAACAGTCGAAGATGGCGTGAATTGAGGGACTGTGGGCACCTGTCCCTCCCCCAGAGTCGATTCGGAATGAGACAAAGTAGTCTCGACACCGGTTCCCGAAAGAACCGGCTTGTTCGACTTCATGTCACCAAAGTACTGCTCCGTGAGCTTAACCGCCTTGTCATGCTCCACGCCGGCAAAGGCAACCACCATGCGCTCAGGGTTGAAGAAAGTCTGCCGGTACTTGTCCACGACCGATTTGTTGATCTCTCCCAGTCTCTCCGCCGGGCAGAGCAGTGGGTTTCCCAGAGTGTTGTTCGAGTAGGCCGCCGTGTGCACCAGCTCCGGCAGGATGAGGTCGGGCTTGGACCAAATCTCGCCGATCTCATATTCCGCGGTGGCCAGCTGCTGAATCACCTCTTCCTCGGTGATGAGAGGATCACGGATGGTCTCCGCCAGTAATCCGAGCGTCGAGGGAACTGCAGAGTTGAAGCTAGCCGACTGGTACATCAGCGACTCACGGGAAGACGCGCATTGAATGTTGCCGCCGAGATTCTCCAGAGTTTCTAGCATCTCATCGGCGGAGTGTGCCTTGGTGGACTTGAAGGCCAGTCTGTCCATGATGTGGCTCACACCGCGCAGGCTCTCATCTTCATAGCGGGATCCAGCGTCAACATAGACACCAACTCCAGCGAAAGGGCCTGGCAGGGATTCGGTAGCGACGCGGATTCCGTTCGGCAGGGTAGTGATCTGATCTAATTCTGCGGGGTCCTGTAGAGAGTGTGAGATTCCGAGTCAGCCTGCTAATGGCGCATTTGCGGCAAATCCAACCAACCTGCGCGCTCAACGTACCTTAGACCCGTCTGTAGCGGTGGAAAAGCTTCTCGACGCAGCTGAGCGAGGCACGCGAGTAATCGGCTTCGCGGACTCGACAGCCCGCAATACAGAGCGACGCATCTTCGAGTATGTGTGTTGCAAAGTCCCAATGAGTATGTCTAGATTAATTTTGCGTGTTTGCCTGAGTTTTGTAAAGCCTGCTGTTCCGGAAAATGGTTTCGTCACGGCCAGGCGTCGCAAGGATTTGGGCTCCGAGCCGGGGTTGCTTATCTAAGCGGGGAAGCACTCGTAGGATTTCTTGGGCAAGATTGAGCAATGCAGCATCAATATCTTAGGGGATAGCAAGGTTGCTGACGCTAGTATCTCCTTTTCAGAGGTATGCAATTATGAGAAGAGTTTTGCGTCCTCAGCATCGAAGTAGTGCCCTTTGTGTGGCAAAAAAAGGACCGTAGGTGGTCAGTCATGTGTTTAATAATGTTTCAGGATCTAGATCGAGCCGAGTATATGTTCTCGGTAGTGATTGCTCATGATTTCTAAAGACGCACGAGAGAATGCTTCAGCTTGACAAGGAAATCTAATTATTAAAGGTTCTCCTACAGTATATTTTACCGAAACATAACTCATACCACCCATTAGCAATTCTCAACACGGCAACTTAGTTCGCTGTCGCCCAGGTGCGGTACCAGTCCAGGCAAGAGGCATTGGCAACACTCGCACCGATCTTGATGTTCAACCCGCATAGGATCTGTTTAACCGCATTCTCGACCTTCTTACCGTTGGACGTCACGGGAATCTCAGGGCATACAGCCACGATTCCCGGTACGTGGCGAGGACTGAGCTCTTTACGGATTGTCGCCTGAATGCGAGCCGCAAGATCCGCCGATATGACCTCGTAAGCCGCCCCAGGCGGCAGCAATTTGACAAAAAGAACGACTGTCTCGTCTGTGTCAACCCCATCACGTCTTCGTCCGATGCAGAGAGAGTCCTCCACCTCTTCTGCGAAGTGTTTGAGCAGAATGTTGTAAATCTCTGCACTTCCGAAACGGACTCCAGCCGGTTTCAGGACGCCGTCACTGCGACCCAGCATGGCTACTCCTCCAGTCTGGGGATTCACACGCACGAAATCGCCGTGGTGCCAAATTGATGGACCAAACACGTCGAAGTAACTCTTGCGATATTTCTCCGCCCCTATGGGACCTGGAGGCCAGAACATCACCGGTTGTGCGGGGAAAGGTCTGGTGCAGACGAGGTCGCCAGGTTCGCCAGAGGTGCTGATGTCGTTGCCGGCATAATCGTAGACTGAAACGGCCATGCCCAAGCAGCGGCACTGAATTTCACCCTTGTAAACGGGAAGAATGGGGCAGCTGCCACAGAAGAGCGACAAGATATCGGTTCCTCCGGTAATTGAGCCCAGCATAATGTCTGCCTTGATAGATGTATAGACATACTCAAACGTAGACGGAGCTAGAGGTGAACCCGTGCTGTAGATGGCTTTCAATGTCTGCAGGCTCACCGGCTGATGAGGGTGCTGTGTTGGATTTAGAGATGCCTGCTCCAAAATGGACAGATACTTGGCCGATGTACCAAAGTGACTAATCTGTAGTTCATCTATCAGACGCGGCATGGCCATCTCCCCATTGCCACCTTCAGAATCGAACGGTCGGAATGGCGAGCCATCGTAGAGGACAATGGTGGCGCCGCTGGCCAAGCCAGAAACAAGCCAGTGCCACATCATCCAGGTCGTGGTTGTGAAGTAGAACACTCGGTCTCCGGGGCGTATATCGCAGTGAAGAACATGCTCTTTCTTATGTTGGAGAAGCGTTCCCAGAGCACCGTGTACAATTGGCTTCGGTGCTCCCGTTGTGCCGGAGGAATATAGTATGTAGACTGGATGATCCGGCTCCAGACTCGCGAAGTCCAGAGGGGCTGCAGCATCTTTAACCTGCGCAAGAAAAGAATCGTAAGGAACAGCCTTGCCTTGCAGCGGCTTTACTTCTTCCAGCTGGAATTCATAAGAGTCGACGGTGCGGAACACGACCAGGAGTTCGAGCTTGGGCAAACCAGGCACAATCTCCCGCAGCTTCGCATCTGCGCCATGAACTTTCCCATTATACAGCGACGCATTGTCGGCAAACAAGAACTTCGGTTCAATCTGCTTCAGGCGCTCCAACACGGCGTGTACTCCGGTATCTGGAGAGACACCTGTCCAGAAGGCACCAATTGACGTTGTTGCGAGCATCGCAACGACAGTGTTTGTATGGTTTCCCAGAAACCCAGCGACGCGGTCCCCGACCTGCAAGCCTGCCTCTTTCAACGCGTTGGCACATTTTCTGACCCGATCTCGCAGCTCCTTCCAGGACACGTATTCACGATCCGATTCCGTGGCAGCAATGACAGCCACCGCATCCTCGTCAGGAGACGAGGCTGGGTAAAGAAGATTTTCAGCAAAGTTCAACTTGCTTCCGTCGAAGAATTTAGGTCGTGGAAAGAGAAGCTGCTCTGAACTCAAGGCCTGGGGTCTGGTTAGCACCGCCTCCAAACCCTGCTTCGTGAAGTGACACAAGCGTCATCATCACTATCAGTGATATACTCACGCGGCTGTAGGGCTGGTGAGCCACAATGGCAGTGTATTTCCAGACCTGCTCCCGGAACTTTGCTGGCTCTGCTATGCTCCACTCCCAGAGATCGTTGTATGAATCCAGCGACAGGAGATGCTCCTTGTTGACAGTCTTGATGAAGTCATGGATCTGAGTGGTATGTGGAGAGGAGTGTCGCCATAGCTCCTTCGATTCTTCTCCGTTGGTAGCCATGGGCACTACCAGTCGTGTGTTCTGCTTCCGACAGATAAAAGGTGACAGTTTGTGTCTAGGAAGAAGGTCCAAATCTAGGGAAATCTGGCTGTCAAGGAACCGAGGGTCCGAAGCGGTTGCCGTTCCAGTGAATACGTGGTTGCTGCCTGTCACCCAAACTCAATTACTCCCTAATCAGTAGGTATTGGCACAAGTGAGGGCAGACGAGTCGGATTTCTTAAGGTGATTTCCCAGTATCTCAATTTCTAGGTCTGGCTACTATACTTATAGATCGACTGGAGCATTTTATGGGGCATTCCGGGGCGGAACGGGGGCGGAACAGAGCGGATAACAGCGGGGAACAGAGTCAAGAACAAAGCCAACAAGGACAATAAGTACGGGGACTACTGAACAATCACCATGCGAGTAGATAGTGGAATGACTCTGTGTGGGCGAAGGTGCGAATGCAAGCTGAATCTAGGGAGAGGGAGATGCGCAGGTAGTCAGAGCATACGGTAGTGTAGAGTCATGTATGTTGGCCTGAGGCAGCAACAGCTCTGCATAAGTCTGTTGTCTGTTGACCAGTTGAGCCTCGAGTACTCGTACAGTTGTATCCAACCACCCATGTACAGTACAGCAGAAGCTGGAAATAGGCGGCGGTGAATTTCCTCCGTGCATCGAAGGATGTACACTGTACATATGAGTAGGCTACCAGTTCACAAGTCGATGTACAACAGAAGTGCAGTGTGGCAGTTCATGCACCTTGCGTTGCCCCTTTCTTATTTTCTTACTGAGCTCCGTACTGTAACTAACTAAACGTTGTTCTGACTCTGTCCACCTGAGCGGGAAAGATTGAATACCAGGGCAGAACCAATTGACCAATCGCTCATCCACCGAAACGGCCGGAACGAGGGTCCAACTTACCGCTCCATTACCGCTCCGTGACATCCGCTTACTACTTACTAATTTCAGGGAAAAGCAAAAAAAAAAGAAAAAAGAAAAAAGAAAAAAAGCGATAGAAATAAAAAAGAAGCCGTAAAAAACAAGAGTAAAGTGGAAAAGGACCCATCGGGGCGTGCTGAGGATGGGAACGCTTAATTTGTTTATCCTCATTAGTTCTTCATTAATAATACCCAATGGGCTGATATGACCATGGGTTGGTTCTGCACTCTGCACAAATCAGTCATTCAATCCATGATCAATCAGTTCTCGACCTTTTCAGGAACGAGTCCCTCCCGAATTGTTCGACTCGACTCTCACTCACTCGCTCACTACCCGTTCGTTCCCACCACCACCACCTTCTCCTCTCCTCCTCTCCTCATCTCCTCCTCCACCTCCACCCACCACCACCACTACTACAACATCCGTCTTCTCTTCTCTTCTCCTCACTATCATCCGCACTTCGCTTTCTTTTCCGGTGGCTTAGTGTTCGTGCGGATTCTCCTGTCCTGGCCTCAAGGATTTTAAATTCACCTTGTTCGTTGCAGGGCTCCGTGCCTCCTGCTACTGTTGCTCCACGTGCAAAAGGTACAGTACCTGACCGATCATCTCTGATTCTCCGCCGTTCCCCCCCTCTCCTCAATGGTCATCTTTTTGACCTTTCGCAATTATTTCTCCTTTCTTTACACTTTGTTCTCCTTTTACAAAAGCCCTTTTGTTCCCCTTGTAATTTCTTGCGCTGTGCGCTCCCCGAATGTCTTGCCATTTTGCGACACTCAATTGTCCAAGTCAGCTGACCATGTTCTCAACGGCCATTTAGGTGGACAATCTACGAACGCCGTTTGCTGTTCATACCGATTGGAGACAACAAGCGGCTAGGTAACATCAGCCAGCGAGCGGATCTTTCCTTTACTCGAAAAATCGTGAGTGCTGCCGACCAGGTGGTTCTTGCCGTCTCCAGCCCGACTGCGCTCTTCCTCCTATCGAACCCGCACGATTCTCCGTGTCTCTGTCCGGCTGCTTCCTTGCGATGCCTCGTCGAGCTGCCGGCCCTTCTCTCACCAACGATCCTTCTAACGCTCCCTTCTCTTCCTCCGTTTCTGTCAAGGGCGGCATTGCCATCAAGGCGCCCTCCGTGAAACCTAGTCGCCTAAGCCAACTATTCTCTACCTCTCCGAAGTCAAGGGCTGAGCCTCAGACTGTGCAGGGTACTGTTCAGTCGCTTAGTGGAAGCTCCCATTCTAGTACGGTCGCACCGCCGATCAGCTCTGCTTCTCTGTCGCTTCCTACAATCTCTCTTTCAACGGCAACCGCGGGTAACCCCAATATGGATGAGCCCCCGACCACGTTATTCCAGCCCCCTTCGCCTGAAGAGGCTCGTCGGCTGGCCAAGCAACATGCTCAATTCGGCCCAATCGGTCACCACAGTCACCGCTATTCCAGCCGACATCCTGGCGGGCCTTTCCCGGAGCCTATAATGGACGAGCCGCCCTATTATTATCTCCTCACGACTTATATCAGTTACCTTATCCTCATTGCTTTCGGACATGTGCGCGATTTCTTTGGAAAGCGGTTCCGCGAAGAGAACTACCGTCACCTGAAGCCCCGGAATGGTTATGGTGCGCTCAACAGCGATTTTGACAACTTCTACGTGCGCCGCCTCAAGCTACGCATCAACGATTGTTTCGAAAGGCCGGTGACTGGCGTGCCTGGCCGATACATCACGCTGATTGATCGGGCCACGGACGACCACAACCGACATTTTTATTTGACCGGCACGACAACCGATACACTGAACCTGAGTTCATACAACTACCTTGGATTCGCTCAGTCTGAAGGCCCATGTGCTGATATCGCCGAGGCGACGCTCCGGAAATATGGAATCACCTCACCAAGCACCCGTGCTGAAACCGGCACACAAGATCTGCATGTCGAGGTTGAGGACTTGGTCGCTAAATTTGTCGGTAAAGAAGCCTCCATGGTCTTCTCCATGGGATTCGGAACCAATGCGAATATTTTCCCGGCTCTCGTCAACAAAGGCTGCTTGATCATCTCAGATGAGCTGAACCACGCATCCATCCGATTCGGTGCCCGTCTTTCCGGTGCCTCCATTGCTATGTTCAGACACAATGACATGCGCGATCTCGAGGCGAAGTTACGTGAGGCCATTAGTCAAGGACAACCACGGACTCACCGCCCATGGAAGAAGATTCTAGTTGTGGTGGAGGGACTCTACTCTATGGAGGGATCAATGTGCAACCTTCCTGGCTTGATCGAGTTAAAGAGACGCTACAAGTACAACCTGTTTATTGATGAAGCGCACTCGATCGGGGCGGTTGGACCCCGAGGCCGTGGTGTTTGTGATTATTTCGGTATTGATACCAACGAGGTAGATGTTCTTATGGGCACGCTCACTAAGTCTTTCGGTGCCAACGGCGGTTACATTGCGGCGGATAAGACCATGATTGATAAATTGCGAGCCACGAATTCCGGTGTGTTCTATGGAGAAGCACCTGCTCCAGCAGTCTTGGCTCAAATTATGTCGGCACTGCGACTGATTCAGGGCGAGCTTGTCCCCGGTCAGGGTGAAGAGCGACTACAGCGCTTGGCCTTTAACTCCCGGTATCTGCGCCTGGGATTGAAGCGTCTTGGCTTTATAGTGTATGGTCACGACGACTCGCCGATTATCCCTGTTCTCCTCTTTAATCCTGCCAAGATGCCTGCCTTCTCTCACGAGATGCTGAAGCGGAAGATCTCCGTTGTTGTTGTGGGTTATCCTGCCACCCCCTTGGTCTCGTCTCGTGCCCGTTTCTGTGTGTCGGCCGCCCACACTAAGGAAGACCTCGATCGTATCTTGACCGCCTGTGACGAGATCGGCAACGTGTTGCAACTCAAGTTCTCCACGGGAATCGCAGGTGGTGCTCTACCGGCGAATGAGGAACTGACGCCCCCTCCCGAGATGGAGAAGGCTTGGCACCGCAAGCGGACTCCTAAGGTTGTGCCTCCCAGATGGCCGATTGAGGATGTTATCAGACGGGGTGTACAAGATGTCAAATCGCCTCTGTTTTAGATAAATCCTCTTCTTGCCGGGGAGGAGCTACCATGTCTGCTTTGGAGCTTTGCTGGCCTGCCCGGAAGTCAAATCTGTCAGTCAATGTGAAAATGGTTGCTGTTGCATATATTGTTTCAGAGTCTTCAGGTACATTTTCCAAGCCGGTTGCTCTCTCGCAGCCGGTTTTCCAATGCCGTGTATCGCTGGTCGATCGGAGGCAGTCTCTTCTTTCACCACGAGCTGTGTGTGTATCATTAGCCAAACCTAACAAATGTCGCACTTCATGTCCTTATCTGCCCCCCTTTCTTCTTATGCACAGAAAACCAAGAGAAATCATGGGATGACATTCACGCGCATGAACCGACTCCATTTATACACTGTTTATTTATTATCCCCCTTTCTTCTTTCACCCATTGCCTCCTCAGTTTGTTTTCTACCTCCTGCACGGACATTGCATTGGCTGTGTACATGATTTCGACGTTTCCCCCCCCCCACCCGCCTTGCCTTTTTCCGCAGCAATTGAACTTACACTGTACCTATGCTGAAACTAAAACTAATGAGATCGATGAGAGCGAAAGGTAAATGCGGGGTTCTGGAAACGCAGGGAACACAGGCTGAAGGTCGCTTGAATGCTTTTTTGTTTTCTTGTCTTTCCATCAGAGACAAAGTGAGAAATGGGACCGGAACTTCTAATAGTGGTTGAATTTATAATTGAATGACTGATTTAATCGTTCTTATGATTATATACACACCTATAATTGCATTCTCCTTTTTTTGGGGGGGGGGGGGGGGAGATTGGAAATCGTGGTGGTTTTGCTTGAGCACAGTACGTTGAAGGCAGTAGATTAGGTATGGCTCTATCTACGTTCAGACTTTTTGGTAGATGGGCTAGAGAAATCTGTATGAGAAAGTAGCTGATATTGAGAGATCTGCTTGGCCAAGGTTCTTCTTGGCTGCAATCTTATGTATGGTGTATGGTTGCATGGATGGTGTGCAGAAGCAGGCTAAGATCGATCAGAAAGAAAATAGACGGCGAATCTATCGTCTCGACCACATGGAAAAAAAAAGCAATAAGAACTGGAGCCTGGAGGGGGAAACAGGTTGAGCGACCTCTATGCAAACAAGGATCAAGCCAGTTAGGCTAACTAGTGGAATCAATGCAATGCGCCCCCGTGTTGTATGATAAGCCCCGTTCGCTTTCCAAGAGAGACACAAATAAAACCCAGAAAGAAACCAATAACGCCGGTAGGATGAGTATAAGTACGCTGATAGGGTCGCGCAGAGTGATAATACCCCCAACGATGATGAAGTTAAGAACAAATCCCGAAAAATGATATTATAATATCCTGAAACCCGAGCAAGCTGATGATATGGGTATGTGGTGTAATGTGAGATGTTGGGTGATGGTAGGCATAAAGTCGTGTGATGATCATGTCCAGCTGATAGGCAGAAAAACAGGTCCCGAGACCGAGGCTTTGCCGGGAGACCGTGGATGGCTGCGTAGTACGACAACCCTGCAGGTTTGGTTTGAGTGACGTGAGGTTCAAACAGCCCCGTACCTCTCACGGCCATGTTGACGGAGCAGGGCCTGATTCTCGGGATTGCGAGGCGTGGCGGCGGCAGAGGATGACACCGAGGGGATCCAGCCCCTCATCCAGCCGCGGACACGAGTCCAGTGGCTACGACCCTCCTTGGGGTCCTCGACCTCCATGATGGATTCGTCGTCACGGGAGCCGTAGACCAGGAACTGCACGCCCATGGTGCCGTCGAAGGCCAGAACGCCGAACGCGCCCAAAAAGAAGGGGATGGCCCGGCTCACCCACTCCGCTCGGTTGTTGCCGTCCGCATCTGCCCATCCGCCACCGCCGAAGGCAGGGAAGTCGTACCAGGCGTTGGGATTGGTAAGCAGGGAGGCCGAGTAGAAGAAGTTGCCAGAGAAGGCAGCCATGAAGAGGAGCGGCGAGAGGCCGGAGGTGCTCTTCCGGCAGTAGTTCTTGTAGAGCTGGGGCGGCCGCGAGCCCAGATAGAGGACCGTGGACATCCAGGAGATGATGCGGCCAAGCACTTCGAGAGCATGCGGGGAGAGGCCAGATGCTGTCGCTGTTGCTTGGACTTCGGTAGGAGCAGCGTTGGCGAGGACGGCACACAGCATGGAAGCGACCAGGAGGGTGCGAGGGGAGCCGATGGGCAGACTAGGCCCGCTGCTGCTGGTGCGGATGATGGAGCGGCGGGAGGAGCTGTACTTCTCATTGCTGTAGGATGGTGACTGGCCGTTGGACATGCTCACAGTGGGCTCTTTGAGGTCCTTCATGTCTTTGGGGGTCGACACGGGAATGCCCGCCAGGGGACGTGGGACATGAGAGATCGAGTCGTCCTCTGAGAAGGGAACGCCCTCCAGAATACCCCCCGTTCCATTATCATAGTGCGATTGGGTGAGGGCACCATAGCCGTCCTGTCCCCGTCTATAGATTGTGTACCAGAAGTATTGAAAGACGAGGGTGACGTCGACAAAGACGTAGTACCCGGCCACGACCACCTGCCAGCCGGCTTGTCGGGTGAGCAAGGCGCCCAGGAGATTGCAGGCGTCGCCTAGACACCACTCGACCAGGAAGAAGAGCGACAGCCCTGATGTTGACTGGAGTTGGATGTTCTTGTAAATTTGCGGGAGCTGTGCGAATAGCCAGGAGATGATGCTAAGTGTTCCCAGGAGGGAGGATATCAAGGCTAACGAAGTAGGCACGCAGACGTGGAGGTAGGAGGATATGGCAGCGAGGAAAGGCGAGGTTGGTTCGCAGTGCTGAGGCAGCGTAGGTTGCAGGTATTGTATCAAAGGAGGAGGCATGGTTTGAGGTAGGTTGTGTGTTGTGTCTAAACCGATTCGACTGAGGTAAACGGATTGTCTTTATGCTAGAGTGCTGAGGGTTGGGCAGCGGGTCTTGAGGGCTGTCTGAGAAGAGGGATTGATATGATAAGAGGCGGGCGTAGGCGTAGATAAGACGGAATAGGGCTGTAGTGGTGTAGTGGTGTAGTGGTTCTATCTATCGGGATAAGACAAAGGGTGGAGCGGGGATAATGAGTGACAAAGATGGTTGTCTAAGAGGGGGAAGAGAGAGTGAGGATGAAAGAGAAGTAAGAAGAAGGGAAAGGGGAGAGGAAGAGAGGAGAGGAGAGGAAGAAGGGGGGAAGAGTGGGAATGGGGAGTGGGAGGAATGCTGATGATAGTTACGAAAGAGGAAAAGACGAAGTGACTGACTGGAGAAGGAAAGAGTCACACCTCCATTTGGGGATGGGAGTCACGAGGCCCTTGGGAGTTGGGATGAATAGTGGATGCCACTGATCACTGATAACTACTCCGTACAGTGAACCTGAATGAATCGATAACCTTTTCTTCCCCCCTATCGCCTGGCCCTGATTGGGTTGTCGGAGAAGGGTCGGAACCACTCATCCACTGACTAACTGTGATTATTAGTTCACTACTCCGTAGTATTTGTATGTGAGTTCTCATTTCATCCCCAGAGCAGCAGCTGACTGTCGATCCCAGCATCCGAGTCTGATAAGGATGATCCATGCCCTTCAACTTTATCCTTTATCCCAGCAAGGCAGCCAGCCCATGGTGATTCCCATGGATGGCGGGATCTCCACAAGACAAGATGGCCTCTGGCTTTCTTCAGCTCCACGTCATTCAGCCACTCATTCTCCGTTTGATTGAGTTTGATCTCAGCTCTAACCACTGAGCGAAACAGATCATCCCGATAAGGCGTCCATACCAATCAATCATGGTGTTGTAACTGTTGTTTGACAGCGACAACGCAATCACTGACCTATGTCTTAAGACCCTGTTAATTAGAAGCTTCCCTCCTGACGATCGACTCCTTACTCAAATCCCTTTACTGTCTGTTTCTCACAGAGTCAATAGTCCCCATCTCGATGTTGGGACTTATCTTTGACAGATCTGGTCTGGAGATGAGGTTCCCCCAGATTCCGATCCAGCCACCGAACCAGGGTCCAAGTGGCGCTAAACCGCTGCAAGGCACCGGCCGCAACAATGGTGATATCCCACTCGGCAGTGTCGTCATTCTCCTTCAGCATCTGCCCGTGTTCCTTGATTGGACCTAGAAATACAGATTGATGTGGTGCTAAGATGCGTCCATGCTAGTGTCCTTCTGCATTGACACTATGACACTATAAAGAGGTGAATGATGTATTCAGACTCAGGCATGGTGGCACTTACACGGCAGGACATCACAGCACAACACAACACAGCACCGCACCCGCACCGCACAGTATCAGTGCACAGCTGTACCCCTTAATGAAACAGAGAAGCCGACTCACTAACTGGCTTTGATAGATCCATCAAACCTTCTCTCCCACGCTACTTGGCAAAAAGTGCTCAACCCGGAGGCCTAGCCCATAAACACCAGCAAGAACAACAATCAAGCGCATCAACCATCAAAGACCGTCCACAACCTAACGAACACATTATCCACAAACATCCACAAGCAAAGACTCAAAGCCCAACCCCCCATCAGCACACCCAACAACCAACCGGACCTCCTCCCAGGA
Source organism: Aspergillus aculeatinus CBS 121060 (assembly GCF_003184765.1). Lineage (NCBI taxonomy): Eukaryota > Fungi > Ascomycota > Eurotiomycetes > Eurotiales > Aspergillaceae > Aspergillus > Aspergillus aculeatinus. Next base: position 713,591 of record NW_020291479.1, read on the forward strand.
ATCAATAATTCCCCTCCCCATCTCCTTCCCGACTACCACACCCCTCCCCATCCCCCGAACCACTCCTCCTCGACGAACTCCGATGATGCCTATGCCGATGATGCCGATGGTGGTGATGATGGTGATGATGCCCATGCCCATGCCCATGCCCATGCCCATGCCGGTGGTGACTATGGCTATGGCTACTACTCCGATGACTATAATGACTCCCCCGCTCATCGTCACTCCCACTATAGTGACTGCCCCCCGCACCACCACCACCGTAGGTACTCCCCCCACCACCACCGTAAATACTTCCATCATGATCCTCCTTCCCCCTCGCCTCCTTCAATTTATTCTCCATCAAACTCCCCAGAATCGCCCCGCCCACCGCCCCAAGCAGCCCATGACTCTTCTTATGGCCCAGGTAGAACCCCGTCGTGCCGCCGAGGATGGCCCCGCCGAGGCCACGGTCGGAGGATTCGGGGTTGTCGGCACCCTCGTGGTCGACTGGCTGGGGCTGGGCGAGGTCGTGCTGGGATGAGTTGCTACGAGCTTGATTAGCGACGCTCATCTCACGAAGGAATGATTTAAATCCGGCGGGGGGGAGGTTTGGCTGGGCTGATGGTGGGATCATCGGACGAGAGAAGTAGCGAACAAGAACAAGTCCCGCGGCGGGGACGCAGCCAGCAGCCAGCAGCCAGCGGCAAAAAGGGGAGGCGAATCTCACTCACTAATATTCCGCGTTACTTCCCTGTCTTACTATCCCGTGCGGCGGAGGCGGAGGCGGAGGCTCATATTGCGGACCCAGACGGTTGTGGTCGTAGTCGTAGTACTGCGGCGGGGGCTGTTGCTGGTAGTTCGGGGGGTGCTGGTCATGGTAAGCGGAGGGGTAGTTGTAGTTGTAATCATACTGCTGTTGCTGCTGTGCGGGTGGGGATTGCGAGTATGAGTAAGGGTCGCCCATTTTGACGGACGTTTGGGATCGGGATAGAGATTCAAAGGGTCTGGGCGGGAGTCAAGCTGGCTGAATTACAGGTTTTTATCTATCGTGCAGCAAAGCAAACATTGACGACGGCTTACGTTGGTTACAGTGGATTGGAGATGACATGGCCAGCTGACGGTGCCGCGCGACAGCCTTGCAGCCCTCACGAGATGCAGGCCACATTCCACCATCACTCGACGCATATCAAAAACCTCGATTTTCCCCAGATACTGAGAGATCATGCATTTCTCTCATCCAAACACAATACGCAAATGCAGATGCAGATGACTGAAATGAATGAAATGAACATCTCTTCATAAAACTATTCAAAAATAAAAACGACAGGATCTGGTCTAGATTGCCTGAAGTTTGGGGGTATCCCAGCAGCCATGTAGAGTAGGCTGGAAAGAAAGAACAAAACATAAAATGGTCAGTCCCCAATTCATGAGACTGCACAAAACAGAATGCAAACAAAGGAAATCAGAACTATACGATCCTATAGACCCGAGCCGCTCCAGAGCCGCACTCGTCGTGCACCTACCAGAGCGGCGAACAGAACACCATAGGCCAACTGCTGCCATGCGTCCAGCACATGGCAAGTCCAGGGCCCCTGGGGTGGGTAAAAAAGCGGGACTAGGAGTTCATCAACGATGGACAATCCACCTTTTACAACAGGCATCAAGCCTGAGACCGCACATCCGCTCTACTTGCCGACTCCCGTACTCGGCGACCAACCCATTCAGCCAGCATGGAATCCAGCTGGCTGCTCATTTCTCGCAACCTCTTGCTCTCTTCCTTGAACAGGCAGCCAGTGATCGGGTGATCAGGACCAGCAGGCGGAATATTCGAGTTGTCATGGACGATCACGAATAAATCACGGATGTCGTTCTCTTCTTCCAAATAGGTTCGCAAGCTTGCGTCACTCCATGTAGGGGTAGGCGCAGATGCGTTGCTAAACGAGGAACGAGCATCAATGCCTCGACTGTCGCGATGACTCGTAACAGGAGACATGGGCGGGGAAACCGAGACAACAGAATGTCTTGCCGGGTTGGAGAAATCCATCCCTGGTCCGGGCCCGAGAGGCGAAACCGGGGCCTCTTCGATCGAAGCACTGTCCGGAGAGTCGAATCCCTGGTTCTGATAATCCAACTGTCTGGGTTGGAATCTCTGCGGGGGCGATGCCACCGAACGCTGCGCGTAGGATACATTCTCGGACGCATCTTGCCAGTCGCCGTTCGATTCAACTGGTGACGTTATTTGATCCTGCGCTTCGGGCTGCACCAGTTTCTTCGCAGGGCTCGGTACCCGAGCGGAAGACATCATGACCTCCTGGCTGTCATCGAATGGCCCCAGCGGGGGTGATGAAGGGATGTCATCCGCTTCTTCCGATGTGACTTGTCGTATGGTCTGATCCGACTTGCTGCTCATCGCAGACTTGATGCTTCGGTCAATAGTAGCGGGCTCCTGTTCACGAGGGAAATCCTGCTTCGTTGGAGAGAGCGCCACCGGAGGTTGCTTCTGCAGCTTACTGGGCTGCTTCTGCACCACCATCTGCTTGGGGGATCGAGCTTCAGGAGAGACTGGGGAGGGTATCGAATCCAGGGATGTTTTAGGCTGAGGTGAAGATCGGGAGAATTCGTTCGAGTTCTTCTCTGCTTCATCAGTATCCTCGTCGTGGGACTTGGACTTCTTGTCCTTCCTCTTGAAGAGGCCGCTCAGCATTCCCGACTTCTTGTCTTTGCGCTTTTTATCCTCCTTGCTCTTGTCAATCGCACTGAGGGTCTTGTCGATATTCTCCATGCTGCCGCGGTTCTGAGGTAGGTCAATAGACATTCGACGAGGTCGGAACAAGTGACTTACTTCAGTGGCATCGCTGGAGAGAGTACTACTGCCAATTTCATCCCGGAGCAGGTTGGGTGTCAGGGAAATCTTCTTGGTCTCCACGGTGTCGTCTCGGAAGAAGGAATCGGTATTGCGTACGGTGCCATTTCGCGACCGGCTCACACTGTTGTCGGCTACATCCTTCTTAGCCAAGGTCCCAGAGACCGGACTGAGACACTCACTTTCAGGCTCAAATAGCTCCTGGCTAGAGCGTTGCTTGATCGGGCTGTTGCTAGCGGGCTCTTCGGTGTCATCGATACCGCCTTCTTCGGAGCCCTTGTCGCGTTGCGACTTGGTCCTCAATGGCTGGACAACGATGTCATCCGTTTGGCCGTCATGTGCATTTTCTGCCTCCGCTCGCGAACCCTCGTCATCGTTGAAGGACGCCGCGTCATCCAAGTCCTCATCGCTGGAGTACTCGATATCGGACGCCTCGATATACGTCGGAGCGGTGAACTGGACGTTTTTGGTTGTTCTGCGACGCACCGCCCTCATAAGCGGGTTCTTCGATTTCTCTGAATTGTCTCCGAGCATGGTTGCCGAAAGCTACCACAGATAGTATCAGTAACTGGCCGAGATCCGGCGACGGTCACACTCACATCCACGTTGCGATGCTTGTTCAATCTGGCGAGTCTCTCGGTCGGAGTTTCAATGTGTTCGGCGGGCAGATAGCCTGCTTACGGTGAGCCTAGATATACCTATACCAGCAGGTGACCTACCAATGCTGCCGTCTTTGACAATCCGCACGAGCCACCAGTAGCTGTTGCTGTCATCCAGCAGCACCATGGTGTCACCCTTCGAGGCGTTCGCCTGTCCGTCGACGGTCGCGTAGAAGTTGTGCAGCGCATAGACGAATTCGAAGTCAATATCCTCTAGGCTTGGGTTAGATTGGACCGTGATTGGGGCCTCGAAGGGCAGAGAGTGCCCAGTAGCCGGAGATTTCTGCAGGGTGACATGGTGATGAACGCAGGAGGCCAGACATACCGTCGTCAATGGACGGAGAGCTCGAAATCTTATCCATCATATCGTCATCTAGCATGTCATCACTTTCGCCGTCGGCCAGATCGCCTTCTTCATGTTCACCGGAAAGATCGCCGTGGTGATCTATATCCTCAATCTCCTCGTCGTCGTCGTCGTCATCATCGTCATCGTCGTAGATATCGATGCCGTCGGCGCGGATGTCACCAGGTTGGCCGTCCTGGGCGCTGGGACCATGCATGATTTCAGCTTTGGTATTCTGGTCGGCCTGGCGAAGCGCTTGTTCCTGGTGGGGGGCAATGCCCGATGCATTCATGGGCTGTCTGGAGTGATCCTTGGCGGAAGGGGCATGCTGGTCCTGTAGGTCCATGGTATCTGTCATCATACATTTGCTGATCAGCACGATGGCCACATGACTTCCACTCGTTGCACATACCAGCCCGGACAATCCGAGGCCTTGTCATTTTGACTATATTTCGCGCCTGCGAATTTACTGGTCGAGATGGCAATTGGTTTGACGTTCCGGGGGCGAAAGAGCGACTTTTGGAATCATGAACATTGAAACCCGATGGCGAATGTAGATCGGCACGGCGCAGCGTCCCGGTGCAGCTCGAAAAGAAGGATAGTCAAGAGCGGTCGGCGCAAAGAGTTGCAATAGCAAAAAGTGGAAGTAAATTTCCAGGGACGAAAGAACGAAGGCGACGGCCACGAGGAGCAACGGCGGGGGTGGGTACTTCAAGTCCGACCAGGGGGGGGGGGAGGGGAGGAGAAGGAGGAGGGAGGGGAATTCGTCGGGCAAACAAGACGAAAGGGAAGGGAACGACTTCCAGAGCGGATTAAACAACACCAAAACAAAAACAAATTTTAGAAAAGAAGGGCAAACAACAATAGCCAGAACGCCAATGTTATTGGGGAAAGAAGGGAAATTAGGTACCAGAAGAGGTGCCGGGTGGGTGAATGGGACAAATGTGAAGCCCAACGCAACGCAACGCAACGCAACGCAATGCAACGCAACGAGTTCCCCGGACTGATTTCAAGCATGCAAGAGAATAGGGGAGGAGGGGAGGGAGGTTCCTCCCAAAACAAGCGCCCCTTGCGCGCGCTTACCCACAGCTTTACTTGCCCGATGGACGGGCTCCGATCCCGTGCCTGGACCGCCCAGTAGGCCAGAGATGAACTTGACCAGATACAGATAACTTACAGGTAACAGCAGGGCTTAGGGCCCAGGGTCAGGGCCCATATCTTCAGGTGATAAGTGATTCCAGATGAAAGATCAAAAGATCCACCACCATGGATAATCTGAACTCTGAACTAATCCAACCTAGGAAGCCTAAGAACAGCCCGGCGGGTCTGCGACCACCACCACCACCACCACGGAGTACTACGCAGCGTGGCTGTGAATGGCTGATCCCTCCGTCACCTTACATTAGACTATCACTTAGCTGACCAGTGTTGACCAGTTGACTGTCAGGCAATGGAATCTCCTCCGTCATCACCCGAAGATTCCCCCACTCACTTGCCTCTTTGGGACCCTTCTTCTCCCGATCTTTTCTCTACTCTGTACTCTACACCTTTTTTCCCTTTCTTCCTTTCTTCCCATTCATCATCATCATCATCATCATCATCAATCAGTCAATCAGTCAATCAGTCAATGATTCGATGGGCCCTCCTTCCTGCTGCTGCAGAAGGATTGCTTTTTTTGGTCCGATCAGCTCACTCAGTGACGCTAAGCTGCACCTTGGTGCACTGAATCCCTCATTTCTGGGGGTTGTTCCTTTCTTCGTTTCTTCGTTTCTTCTTTTGGAGCTTAGCTTCCCTCCTATCGGATCGGGACCCTCCGATAACTAACTTAACTGCCTTTACTAAGTACTTCTTACTCTTCTTCTCCTCTTTTTGTCCCTCTGCGACTCCCACCCTCCGACCACTACCACTACCACTACCACCACCTCCACCTCCTCCTCTCGATCAGATCTCACCCCTCTCGACACTCACCTTCATATTCACCATCCACCATCCACCACCCACCCTTCTCCTTTTCCTCTTTCATGCTTCTCACTCCCTCCCTCTAAAAAGTCTTCTACAACTTGATCTAGAGATAGACCTCTTTTCTCCACCTCGTCATTCCTCTCTTCTTTCCATAGACTTGCCGCTCTTCTGGCGGGTGGAAGGGCATGGCTCAGACGGGAAGACCCAATACACTGGCAGGGTTGAAGCTTGAGACGTCTTTCCAACATACACCTCGACCCCGATGGCGGGGTGAGGCTGAAGGCGGAGGAGCGACGGATGGCGATCGTACAAACATCTTTCACGATTATCACCCACCCCGTGGCGGTACTAATCAAGACAGCAGTGTTTTGAGTGGCTTACACTCGGCGACACCTCCTATCTCCGTCCCTCGTCATCATGATCTTTCCGACCCAGAAGATGTCAGCTATCCTCACAAACCCGAGGATGTGCAGGCCTCCCCGCTGGACAGCTTTCTGCAGCAAGAACGCCGGCCCTCGATCAGCTTTGACCCCATCGTGGCCCTGGACTCCGGTCGACGCCTGCCTCTCGAAGAGCCTCTGGCCGGTCGGCCGCAAAAGTTCCAGTCGCGCAGCTCGAGCTTGAGGAACACTCTCCGTCAAGAGGACGGACCCGACGATCACGACCGCCAGTCGGACCTTAGCTCAAGTCCGGAAAGGCAGCGACGCCAGCGGCCCATCCCGACCGGTTCTTCGCGGGGCAGCTTTCCGGAAGAAGAGGAAAACGCCGTAGCCTCGGAGATCGAACACCCGACCTCTCTCACCTCGAGATCAACCGCGTCCCCGATGACTGAGGAAATCCGAACTCCGTCGGAGGGTTCAAGGATACTGTCTTCGCCGGTTTACATGGCGTCGCCCGTACAGGGGTTTGCCTCGCTTGACGATCGCAGCTCTTGGTCGGGAAGTGCTGTGACTCCCTTTGGGAGCAAGGCAAGGGGCCTTCGTCTTTCTACTCGACAACGGTCGCGCAGATCTACCGCTTCTAGTGGCAAGTCTCCTGCCAGCATGTTCCTTTCCATGTGGAGCGCCGGTGGGGAGGAGTCCGCGCCGCAACCTGATGACGAAGGCCAGATGGTCGGGACGGATTATGTCCTTGGCAAACAGATCGGCTTCGGGGGGTTCAGCACCGTGAAAGAAGCGTACAAGGTCGAAGAGGATGGCAAGACCAAACACCTCGCCGTCAAGATCGTCAAAAAACAGGTCTCGGGCAAGAGTGAGAAGGAGAATGACGAGGTCCAAGCAGAATTCGACCACGAAGTCCGGGTTTGGCGCTATCTCAGCCACCCCAACGTCCTGACCTTGGATGCTGTGTACGAGACTGATTTTGCTACGTTTTGTTTCACGAAGCTGGCGATCGGCGGCACTCTTTTCGACCTTGTCCGCCAAAATCGAGGTGGTCTGGACCTCAAGCTTGCCAAGAAGTACTCATACCAGCTTGCCTGTGCACTTCGATACTTGCATGAGGACGCTCGGGTTGTGCATCGGGATATCAAGCTGGAGAACTGCCTGCTGGATCCCACCGAATCGCCCGATGGATCCGAGGTCTCAACCCTAGTGCTCTGCGACTTTGGCATGGCGGAGTGGATGCATACGGACAACGACGGCTCGTCGCCTGATCCCTACGATAATGTGGCGGATCGACCGCCTCCGAAGAATATCGGGCCGGCTGGATCCAGCACCAGCGTTGCGGGAAGTCTGGAGTATGCATCCCCGGAGCTGCTCCTCTCGACCAACGGAGTCATCCATCCTTCGGTCGATCTTTGGGCGTTTGGAGTCATCGTCTACACCATGATCGTTGGCTCCCGGCCGTTTCAAGATCCGTTCGCGCCGCGCATCCAGAACAACATTCTCAATGGGCACTGGAACCATCACGCCGTCCTTGGCGGTGAAGAAGCGGATGCTCCCACTCGGCAGGAGCGGGAAGATGCGCTCGAGGTGGTTACAGGATGTTTGCAGATGGATCCGGCCAAACGCTGGACCATCCGTGATGTACTTTGCTCGCGGTGGATGCGAGAGTTCTCTCAAAACGCCGACGGCAGCCCCACCGAGTCCATTTGGAAACTATGAGGAAGAATGGGCTGCAGTGAAGCCTTGATGGCGCTATACTTATGACCTTTAGATGACTACGGGCTAGCGCGCGCGCATTGCGCCTGGTTCTTCATCCATGATACCCTCTTTTATGTTCACAGCGGGTTTATGATATATCCAGTATTTGACTTTTGAGCGCGTCTTTCGGTATACCTTTTGTTTTGTGAGAAATGAAGGCTTGGGAGCATACACAATTTGCAAGGCAATTGCATGGCGTTTTTTGGAGGGTATTTTCCTTGGGGTGTATTGATATCCAGGTGGCTTTTCTGTTGCGGTTGTTGCGAACGACCGGCTTCCACTGTGACGGTGACCTTGCTAATGAGGGGAGAACGAGCACGGGAAGTTTGTCAAGATATCGAGAATGCTCCACTATACGAATGTTAATGACTCCACTATCTTTTTGAGGCTGTACGCTGCTAGGCGTAGCTACTGGAACCGCGCACAAGATCAACATACATAGCTGGTTTCTTCGGACTGGATCTAGGTGGAATCAGTTATCAGTTATGCTGGCTGTTCTGAGTGCTTCTGCCAGTATCTCTATAGCCTGTAGCCGCAATAGAGGATCGATAGCAAATGACGGTTCAGTTTGAGGTGGAAATCTGCATACCTGCCAACCTGGACTTGGCAATCAACTCACCCACTTGCTTGACTGAGGTTTAGGGATTTTTACCAAGTGCAACCACACTACGCCATCCACGATAATACACGAAGAAGAAAAAGAAAAAAAGAAAAGAAAATGCATATCCACGATAACCATACAACAAAAACATATTTATACAAATACAAGAGAGAACAGCCAAAGGTCTTTCAAAAGTCCAAACAACCCTTCACACACACACCTTACAGAAACCGCACACATCAACCCCCAACTATACCGAAACCTCCCGTCCTTCCCCAAAACAATCAACCCAGACCCAAGACAGCCTACCACAACCGATTCTCGGGCAGGACCTTCTCCTTGTGCGCGCCGGCGGCGGTCTTGCGCTCGACGGGCGACCGGAAGAACAAACTGGGGCCCTCCATGGGCTTGAGCAGGTGGCTCAGGTAGCCGCGGTGGGCGGGGTCACGGTAGTACTCGATGTCGCGGCGCTTGGTGGGGTCGGGCAGGCGGTAGGTGAAGCCCATGGCGCGCATGATCTCGCTCTCGACGAGCTGGCCGGCGGCGTCGCTGTCGAGGCCCTCGGCGGCGAGGAGGCCGGCGGGGGCGCTGCGCGCCGTCCACGCCGTCGACACGAACGGGTGCATCTCGCGCTTCAGGATGCGGCGGATCGCGCGCGGCGTGTAGAAGCGCGTGGTCACGGTGCCGCCGGCGGCTTCGACGGCGGCGATGGCGGCGGCCGAGGCGCGCGAGACCACGATGTGGATGGGTTGTTTGAGGACGTTGATGGTGGTGTCTTCGGATGTAGAGGTGGAGGAGGAGGGGG